>NW_021697656.1:0-14648 GCF_005190385.1 Monodon monoceros | reverse complement strand
GTATTAATTTCTTATTCATTACTTTCTGTATTAATTTCTTATTCATTTTCTATCCTTGTTAAATTTTGTATAATTTGCCAGTACAAAATTTAAGCTGTATAAGCATCATTTGTATGATTTTAAAGCAATTTTTAAAATATTTGTGAAAAGATAACATCATATTAATATTTTAAGAACATTAGAAATATCATTAGATATTAAATGCAAAAGTGCAACTAGTAGAAGTGGGCATATTTGGATAAGTGAAAGTGAAACACAGAAAGAAAGGGAATTAATTCACATCCATATCCCATGAATTAATATGATGTGATGAATATAATATATACTACTGTCATAAAGTTTTAAATAATGTTACCAATAATAATTACTAATACTCTGAGTGGTTATCATGAGCCATGAACTTTCTTAATGCTTTAAAATATTATCTTGTTTATCATACAAGAATCCTATCAAGAGATTATACTATCAAGAGATTATACTATCAAGCTATTATACTCATTTTACAGATAAGTAAATTAAGATATAAATATGTTAGGTCACTTGCCCAAAATAATAATGTGGAAATAAGATTTAACCTTGGAGTCTGACTCTCAGGGCAACAATTTTGACCACTAAAACTGTCTTTTGCTTCGCATCCACACAATTAGATGGATATCCATGTAGAGCAAATTGGCCATGTCTATTCTTTTACCTAGATGATATACTTAAGACATCATTTTGCTTTCCTTTCCCTCAGATAATTCTATTTTAGACTCTTACATGGCAAAGCTACCTGTACATTTTATTAGATTTCTTGTCTTTTAAGTCTTTGTTATCCCCCATTTATTCTGCATATTATAGCCTTATAGACATATTGATAGACATATTGATGCCTATCTGAGCCTCACTTCTCTCCAACTTTTCAAGGCTACTTTTTGAGAAGAGGACACTGCATACATGGAGTTTAAAAGGCAATTTATTTCATCAGGTGGTCTATTATTTCCTGATTTTGTCTTGCATCCACACTCTTCCTTCCACTTTAAATATTTTATGCCCTTCACTTAAATCTGTCTCAACTCTGTATTATTTGCCAATGACTATATGAGGATGTTAAAATATATAAAGCTGATCATACATTATCCACTTATCTAGGCTTAGCTTTTCTATACAAACTTTTACTCTGAATTCCAATTAACAGTTACTGTGTTAACTTGTTTGGCACCCATTTTACAATGGCTATATGTATTTTAAATTTTTATCCCTTGATAAAATTCAAACTGATTAAGGGTTGATATCTTTTATTCCACTTTCAAAAAGCAATTTACATGTGAAGACCTAAAGAAATTTTTTTATACTTGGTGGATATTTGCTATCAATTTGTTTTCTTAGAAAGTATTGAGTAAGAAATAGTAAAGAAATAATAAGAATAATATAATTAAATTTTCAAATAATTAAGCTAAGGTGCTGTTTTTCTCAGAGGATAACAAAAGTTACTGCAAATCTAGTACAATACTTATATATAGTTTATTTCAATAGTTAGAGAGAAAGCAGTGATTCTGACTTGTGGGGGGAATAATACTTGAACTTATTTTTGTAAGTGTGCTTATACTTATTTTTCTGAATTACACTATCACTCCTTCAAGCCAAAAAAAAAATGAATTTAATTTCATTCCACTACTTGAAGAAATGAGTGTGATATTTTTTTATGTGATAAAGTTCACTTGATAAAAGTCCTCCTTTCCTATATTGACTTCTTACACATGCCACTTAAATGTAATAAAAGCAGAGAACATTTTAAAAAAGGACAAAAAATGGGGCATTTTGGAAATTAAATACATTTACAATGTTTTAATAAGAAAACTATGACTAATAATTTCTGGCTACAATTTGTATGTGATACAATTAGCAAGAAGTTTTTTTGGGTTTTTTTTCATATGTAGAGGATGTTTTATATGATATTTATGGAATGGTGAATTAATGTCCCAGGATTCCTTCTATGAGTGTGTTTCAGATGGTTGTTTTGTTGCCTAAAAAATAATCTTAAGAAACCTGAATTATTTTTTAGTTATTTTTTCTAATTTATTTACATATGATCAAAAAGTCTGTATGATAATGTGATTTTAACATATTTTGAAGACTTTTCTAAGATTGAATAGAAACATGAATTCCTGAAAAATATGTTGTAATATTTTTGTTGTCCTTTATTCTATAATTATTGAGAGATATGTGCCTAAAGCTATCACAATACCATCAGGCATACTTTTCCCATCTTTTCAACTTTCTGGGATTCTTGTGTTTTGGTAAAGTATCCTCTAAAATGCCACATAATTTTGATTATGTTCTATAATCCAATGATTATTAAATAGAAAATTTAGTTTATTAGTCTCTTGGCTTTAAGATCTGTGTTTCTAAATGTTGATGACACACTAAATTTTTATCCTGGTTCATGTCTTTCTTCTGTATTTTAGGCTCATATATCCAATTGCCTTTATAATATTGCAAATTAGAAGTCACATATGTATCTCAGAATAAACATGTTAAAAATATACTTTTGATCTTCTCTACCTAAATCTCAATCAGTTTTAAGTACTATAAATGACAGAATGTAAAAAAAAAAAAAAAATTTCATTGTCTTATTGAGGTGATTGGGGAGCTGGCAATTAAAAACTCACCTATCTCAGACTTGAAAACTGGCAACTTATGTTATAACATGGCAGCTCTTGATATAAAGTGGGAAAATATTTGATTAAACTTTTAGCAGCTGTACCTTGGTAGAAAGAGTACAACCACTACCTAAAGCTGTAGCACGAGGAAAAATTACAGAAAATATTCAGACTATTACAGTTTATTGGCAGCTTTTTTCCAAGTCCTCCAAGGCATAAACGGGTTCATGCTAGCACTAGCTGGTCTGAAAACAGGAAGGAAGGAAAGATACCTTTAATAAGGATTGTGCTCACTGCCTGTGTTCACCAATATAAGTCACCTGAGAGTCCAGTTAACTTGGAACTTCCGGAGTTGACAAAATCAACTCCTCCTTAATCCCCAAATGAAGCAGCATCAATTTTAAATGGTAGCATCAAAAAGGTAGCTTTAGGGCTTCCCTGGTGGTGCAGTGGTTGAGAGTCCGCCTGCTGATGCAGGGGATGCAGGTTCATGCCCCGGTCCAGGAAGATCCCACATGCCACGGAACAGCTGGGCCCGTGAGCCATGACTGCTGAACCTGCGCATCCGGAGCCTGTGCTCCACAACGGGAGAGGCCACAACAGTGAGAGGTCTGCATATCACAAAAGGAAAGAAAAGAAAAAAAAGGTAGCTTTAGCAGGAGATAAATTGTAGGCCTAAATTATTTTGACAAAACTTCTTTACTTTGATAGACATGTGTAATCCATGTACCTAAAATGAACAGGTTCACAATAATGTACTTCTACCCATTAAGTTAAAAGAGAAGACATGGCCAAAGGCACAGAAGTCTGAAAATAAAAGAAAATTGTGTTCAAGTTTAAAGTTTACACCTAGGTAAGAATGTTGTTGAAATTACTTACCCATAGAAATGTGAAGAAGCAAACAGATTATTAAATTTCTTAGTATTTAATCTTTCTTTAAAAAGGTTTTTGATAAAGAAATTTTCATTTAAGGTCTACATTAGTCTGTTACTATTAAATCATAAGGCAATCTTTAGCCACTTCTCACTCATGTGCACTTTAATTTTGCAAGTAGGAAGCTGGTTAAATTGCTATGGTACTAAGACACCATTAATATTACATACGATGAAATAACATAATTGTAGGTTCTTGTTAAATGAGTATAATATATGAAATAAAAGAACTTTTTAATATTTATAAATAACAAATGAAAACTCTCTTCAGTTTTTAACTTCATGAAATCACATCAAAGAATAAAATACAGAGGAATAAACCTATCTAAGGAGACAAAAGACCAAAAACTTTTGGGCCAAAAGAGACTAAAAGACCAGTACTACCAAAAACTATGAGATGCTGATGAAAGAAACTGAAGATGACACAAACAGGTGGAAAGATATACCATGTTCTTGGATTGGAAGAATCAATATTGTTAAAATGACCATACTACCCAAGGCAATCTACAGATTCAATGGAATCCCTATCATATTGCCAATGGAATTTTTCCACAGAACTAGAACAAATAATTTCAACATTTGTATGGAAACACAAAAGGCACCAGATAGACAAAAAAATCTTGAGAAAGAAGAACAGAGCTGGAGGAATCACTCTCCCTGACTTCAGACTATACTAGAAAGCTACTTTAATCAAAACAGTATGGTCTTGGCAGAAAAACAGACATATAGATCAATGGAACAGGAGAGAAAGTCCAGAGATGGACCCATACACTTATGGTCAACTAATCTATGACAAAGGAGGCAAGAATATATAGTGGAGAAAAGGTAGTCACTTCCATAAGTGGTGCTGGGAAGACTGGAGAGCTACATGTAAAAGAATGAAATTAGAACACACCATAACACTATACACAAAAATAAACTCAAAATGGATAGAAACCTAAATGTAAGGCCAGATACTATAGAACTCTTAAGAGGAAAACATAGGCAGAACACTCTCTGACATAAATCACAGCAAGATCTTTTTTGATCCACCTCCTAGAGTATTGAAAATAAAAGCAAAAATAAATGAATGGAACCTAATTATACATAAAAGCTTTTGCACAGTAAAAGAAACCATAAACAAGATGAAAAGACAACCTATGGAATGGGAGAAAATATTTGCAGATGTTGTGAACAACAAGAGATTTTTTTCCAAAATATATGAACCACACACAGCTCAATATCAAACAAACAACCCAAACAAAAAAATGGGAAGATCTAAATAAACACTTCTCCAAAGAAGACACACAGATGGCCAGCAGAAACATGAAAATGTGCTCAACATCACTAATTATTAAATAAACACAAGTCAAAACTACAGTGAGGTATCACCTCACATCAGTAAGAATGGCCATCATCAAAAAAGACTAAAAATAATAAATGTTGGAGAGTTTGGAGAAAAGGGAACCCTCCTACACAACCCTCCTACACAGAATATAAATTAGTGCAGCCACTACGGAGAATAGTATGGAGGTTTCTTAAAACATGAAAAATAGAGTTAACATCTGATCTAACAATTCCACTCTTGGACATATAACCAGAAAAGGCAAAAACTCCAATTCGAAAAAATACATGCACCCCAATGTCCATAGCAGCCTATTTACAAGAGTTAAGACATGGAAGCAACCCAAATATTCATTGATGAATGGATAAAAAGATATGGTATATATATAGACACATGGGTATCTATATATGTATATACACAATGGAATATTAGTCATAAAAAGAATGAAATAACGTCTTTTGTAGTAACATGGATAGACCTAGAGATTATCATACTAAATAAAGTAAGTCAAAGAAAGACATATATCGTATGACATCCCTTATATGTGGAATCTAAAAGGATGATACAAATAAACTGATTTACAAAACAGAATTAAACTCACAAAAATAGAAAACAAACATGGTTACCAAAGGGGAAAGTTGGGGAAGGATAAGTTAGGACTTTGGGATTAACAGACACACACTATTATACTTAGAATAGATAAACAACAAAAACCTACTGTAAGGCACAAGGAACTATATTCAATATCTTGTAATAACCTATAATGGAAAAGAATCTGTTAAAGAATATATATGTGTATATAACTGAATCACTTTGCTGTACACTTGAAACTAATACAACATCATAAGTCAGCTATACTTCAATTAAAAAAAAGTAAAAATAAATTGCTAAGACCTATGTCAAAGAGCATACTACAAATTTTTTTTTCTAGGAGTTTTATGGTTTCTGGTCTTACATTTAAGTCTTTAATCAATTTTGAGTTTATTTTTGTATATGGTGTAAGAAAGTGATCCAGTTTCACTCTTTTGCATGTGGCTGTCCAGTTTTCCCAAAACCATTTATTGAATAGACTGTCCTTTACCCACTGTATATTATTGGCTCCTTAGTAGCAAATTGGTCATATACAAACATGGGTTTATTTCTGGAATCCGTATTCAGTTCCATTGATATATATGTATCTGTTTTTGCACCAAGACCATACAGTTTTGATTACTATACCTTTTTATTATAGTTCGAAATCAAAAAGAGTAATACCTCCAACTTTGTTTTTCTTTTCTCTTTTTTTTACCAAGCTGTAGTATTTATTTATTGTAGTATTGCAGTACATATTATAGCACTGCAGTATTTATTTGTTGTATTAGTAATGTATTTCATATCTAGTTAGCAAGTGTAAAACTGTGTGACAGTTTGTCTTCTGTCTTTTTTTCATAATAAATCTTTTTCATTTGTTCATAGTTTTTATTTTTTTATTTTTATTGGTGTATAGTTGATTTACAATGTTGTGTTACTTTCTGCTGTCCAACACAGTTATACATATACATATATCCACTCTTTTTTAGATTTTTTACCAATACAGGTCATTACAGAGTATTGAGTAGAGTTCCCTGTGCTATACAGTATGTCCTTATTAGTTATCCAGTTTATATATAGTATTATGTATATGTCAACCCTAATTTCCCAATTTATCCCTCCCCTGCTTTCACCCCTGGTAACCATTAGATTATTTTCTACATCTGTAACTCTATTTCTGTTTTGTAAATAAGTTTATTTGTACCATATCTGTAACTCTATTTCTGTTTTGTAAATAAGTTCATTTGTACCATTTTTATGGATTCCACATATAAGTGACATCATATGATATTTGTCTTTCTCTGTCTGACTTACTTCACTCAGTATAACAATCTCTAGGTCCACCCATGTTGCTAAAAAAAATAATAAATAAAATTATTTTTTAAGGAACCTCCATACTGTTCTCCATAGGCTGTATCAATTTACATTCCCACTAACAGTGTAGAAGGGTTACCTTTTCTCTACATGCTCTTCAGCATTTATTTTTTGTAGATAATTTGTAGATAACTTGATGTTGGCCAATCTGACCAGTGTGAGGTGATACCTCATTTTGTTTTGATTTGCATTTCTCTAGTAATTAGTTATGTTCAGCTTCTTTTCATGTGCTTATTGTCCCTCTGTATGCCTTCTTTGGAGAAATGTCTATTTAGATTTTCTGCCCATTTTTTGATTGGATTGTTTGTTATTGAGCTGCAGTAATTGTTGTATATTTTGAAGATTAATTCCTTGTCAGTTGCTTCATTTGCAAATATTTTCTCCCATTCTTTGGGTTATCTTTTCATTTTGTTTAAGGATTCTCTTGCTGTGCAAAAGTTTTAAGTTTAATTGGGTCCCATGTGTTTTGTAAAGCTTTCGTTTGTGGAATCCAAATGAGAGCCTTGCAGGGTAGAGTGTTCTTGGATATAATATTTTTCCCTTTCATCACTTTAAATATATTGTGCCACTCCTTTCTGGCCTGCAGAGTTTCTGCTGAAAAATCAGCTGATAACCTTACAGGGATTCCCTTGTATGTTGCTTGTTGCTTTTCCCTTGTTGTATTGAATTTTTTTTCTATGCCTTTATTTTTTGTGGGTTTGATTAATATGTGTCTCAGTGTGTTCTTCCTTGGGTTCATCTTGCATGGGATTCTCTGGGCTTCCTGGACTTGAGTGAAGGTTTTCTTTCTCATATTAGGGAAGTTTTTGGTTATAAAATCTTCAAATATTTTCTCAGGCCCTTCTTCTTTCTCTTCTTCGGGGACCCCTATAATGTGAATGTAGGTGCGTTTAGTGTTGTCCCAGAAATCTCTGAGACTATCCTCATTTCTTTTCATTCTTTTGTCTGTATTCTGTTCTGTGGCAGTGATTTCCACCACCCTGTCTTGCAGCTCACTTATTTGTTCCTCTGCCTCAGTTATTCTGCTATTGATTCCTTCTAGTGTATTTTTCATTTCAGTTAATGTATCATTCATATCAGTTTGTTTGTTTTTTAAATCTTCTAGCTCCTTGTTAAACATTTCTTGTATCTTCTTGATATGGGCCTCCATCTTTTTTCTGAGATTTTGGATCATCTTTACTATCATTACACTGAATTCTTTTTCAGGTAGATTGACTATCTCCACTTCATTTAGTTGTTCTTTGGGGTTTTTAGCTTGTTCATTCATTTGCAACATATTTCTCTATCATATCATTTTGTCTAACTTTCTGTGTTTGTGGTCTTCTTTCCAAGGGTTGCAGGATTGTAGTTTCTCTTGCTTCTGGTGTCTGCCCCCTGGTGGATGAGGTTGGTCTAGGGCCCTGTGCAGGCTTCCTGGTCAGAGTAACTTGTGACTGCCCTCTGATGTGTGGAGCCAGGCCTTGTCCCTCTGATGTGCAGGGCAATGTAAAGGAGTGTGTTTTGAGATAGTTTTGAACTCAGTAAGACTTTAGGTATCCTGTCTGCTTATGGCTGGGGCTGGGTTCTTTTCTTGCTGGTTGATTGGCCTGAGGTGTTCTAGCTCTGGAGCTGAAAGGTTGTTGTTTGGGGTTGGGTCTTGGTGCCGAAATAGAGACCTCCAGGAGAGCTCATGACTATCAATATTCTCTGGAGCTTCTGTCACCCGTGTCCTTGCCCCTACAGTGAGCTACATCTAACCCGCACCTCCTAAGGAGACCCTCCAAGACCCCTAGTTAGGTCTAGCCCTTGTTCCTATGGAGGTAGTGCTTTGTGCTGGGTACCAAATCATGTGAGGCCTTGTGTGCACCTTCCAAGAGTGGGGTCTCTGTTTCTCTCAGCCCTGTGAAGCTCCTGAACTCAGGTCCCAATGGCCTTCAAAGCTAAATGCTCTGGTGGTTCTTCTTCCTGATACCTGACCCACAGAATATCTTGGATGGCTATTTTTAGCTGGGAACATCCCTGTGTAGTCTCTGTATCTTTAATATTTTTTGGTGTGAGGGCTGTTTTTAGTATGGATGTCTGCCACCTCTTTTCTCAGCGTATGCTGGCCATTATCCTATTGATTGGAGGTGTGACTGATGTTGTGGTGAACTGAGCCTGCACTGGATATTGAGTGGGGTCTCCCCTTTGCTCTCTGGTTGTTACTGCCCTGTCAGGGGCAGGGCTGTCTCCCTAGTTGTTGGAGTAGAGGCTCTCAGATATGTTTCTGAGCTGTGATCCTTGGTGTGAGGTAGGTGGGACTGGAGCATTTGTACTGAGAGAGAAGCCACTGGGTTTTCCTACTGTGGAGCTGTTCACTTGTGAGTGTACTCTGTTGTGTCACTTTTCACCCATTGTGCTGGCTCACAAATTACACTGTTGCTGAAACTGCTTTCAGCCCCACCTTAACAATGGGTATGCCAGTGCTTGGCCCTGGTGTCTCTCAGGCATTGTTTTCATCAGACCACCAGTGCAGATCCACTGAATTCATGTCCCAGGACTGTAATAATCTTGTACCTGGACCTGCTGTGGGAGCAATGGAGGTAGCTCTGATTCTGACCAGGTCCAATCCCCACATGTGAGTGCCCACAAAGTCCACAGCTGCTAAACCTAAACCTGTCTCAGCTGCAAGAGCACTCGTCCATTTGAACATTCTGCAGATCCTGAGTTTATGAAGACAGTAAGAGGGGTGTGAGTCTGTGGTTCCTGTAGGAGAGATTTCAGCTTTTTTTCCTTAGTTGCATAGCCCATAGAGCTCAGCAGTTTTTTCAGTCCCTCCTCTGCATGTGTTCCTCCCACCAGTGTCTGTTCCTGAGGCAGCCCCAGAGCACAGGCACCCACCCAGGCAGGCGGGGGCAGAGGCATCGAGGGGTATGGCACACTGCCACCAGGACTAGCAGTTCAGAGGAGGCTTTGGCAGGGAAGGCAAGCCAGCCTGCCAGGACCACAGGACCAGAGGACACTGGGGAGAGGGGTGGGTGAGGCTTCTCATGCGGGCACCCCTCCTAGTGCTCACAGAGGCGGGGTCAGTGCATGGGGAAGAGGGCTGCAATGGTGACCCTGCCCCTTGTGCACCTTTCAACAATGACAACCTGCTTCTATGGAGGCTCGGGCTTCTTCCACAAACTTTCCCAGTTGTGGATCCTCTTACTCCTGTCCTTTCAAGCTGTCTGTTCATAACCAGCAGCTGTCCCCTCCCTGGGTCCACTCTCCAAACCCCACATCCCAGCACACAGCCCCCTTCTACACCAGCAGACACACAACTCAGGCTGGAGCATGCAGGGCTGCAGCAGGAACCATTCATGTAAGTCTTAATTTGTCTTGCCTGCCAGATGGGATGCTGCGCTGTTTTTTGAGTCCCCAAAGCTCCCTCTCTGTCCCAGGTGATCCTCCCACTGGTGACAGGGCTTCACTGAGTGTGGGAACCTCTCCTTTCCTTCAGCTCCCCCCACACAGGGGTGCACGTCCCATCATGTATCCTCTTTTCTTTTTTTCTTTCTTTCATCCTACCTGGTAGTGTGTGGATTTTTTCTTGTCCTTTTAGGTGTCCAAGTTTCTCTGCTCATGTTCAGCAAGTGCTCTGTGAGTATTTTTCTATTTGTATAATAGATATATTCTTGATGTACTTGTGGGGAGAGTTGGATTCCATGTCCTCCTATTCTACTGTCTTGACTCCACCTTGTTTTTCTTTCTTAAGGTTGTTTTGGCTATTCAGAGTCCTTTGTGATTTGATACAAATTTTAGGATTATTTGTTCCAGTTCTATGAAAAATGTCATTGGTATTTTGATAGGAATTACAATTGAATCTGTAGATTGCCTCTGGTAGTACGGGCAGTTTAACCATATTAATTCTTGCAATCGATGAGTATCTTAACATTAATTTGTATTGTCTTTAATTTCTTTAATCACTGTTTTATATTTTTCAGAGTATAGGTCTGTCATTTCCTTGCTTAAAATTATTCCTAGGTGTTTTATTCTTTCTGATGCAATTGTAAATGGGATTGCTTTTTTAAATTTCTCTTTCTGAATGTTTCTTTCACTGTTGATTATTATGTTAGCTGAGGGTTTGGCATATATCACCTTTACTATGTTAAGGTATATTCCTCTATACTCACATTGTTAAGAGTTTTTATCATAAATGGATGTTTAATTGTATCAGCAGTTTTAAAGTCTATTTTGTCTGATATAAGTATTGCTACACCTGCTTTCTTTTCATTTCTATTTTCTTGGAATATCTTTTTGCATCCCTCTATGTGTATATTTTATGGGTTTTTTTTTTTTTTTCGGTATGCGGGACTCTCACTGTTGTGGCCTCTCCCATTGCGGAGCACAGGCTCCAGACGCACAGGCTCAGCAGCCATGGTTCACGGGCCTAGCTGCTCCGCGGCATGTGGGATCTTCCCGGACTGGGGCATGAACCCGTATCCCCTGCATCGGCAGGCGGACTCTCAACAACTGCACCACCAGGGAAGCCCTGTATCTTTATATCTGAAGTGAATCTTTTGTAGGCAATATAAATAGGGGGCTTCTTATTTTAATTCTTTATGGCTTTTGATTGGAGCATTCAGTCCATTTATATTTAGAGTAATTATTGACAGGTATGTACTTATAGCCATTTTGTCAATTGTTTTCTGGTTAATTTTGTTGTTTTTCTCTTTTTATTTCTTCCTATCTTCCTGTGTGATTTTATAGAGCTTTCTTTAATTTTATGTTTATTTTCCTTTCTCTTTATTTTGTTTTGTATTTGTTGTAAGTTTTTGGTTTGTGACATTGATATATAATAACCTATATATGTAACAGTCTATTTTAGGTTGATAGTCACTTAGGATTGAGCATATTCTAATAGTACTACATATTTACTCCATTCCTCCCATGTTTTATGTTTTTGATCATATTATACACCTTTTTATTTTGTGTATTGCTAAACTTATTATTTTAGATGTATATGATTTTACTACTTCATACTACTTTTAACTTTTATGCTAGCTTTATAGGTGGTTGATCCACTACTTTTATTATATGTTTGCCTTTTCCAGTGATATATTTTTCATAATTTTCTTGTTTCTAGTTATGGTATCTTTTTCATTTAAATAAGTCCTTTTCACATTTCTAGTAAGACTAGTTTAGTGGCAATGGCTCCTTTAGTTTTAGCTCGTCTGGAGAACTCTATATATCCTTCAATTCTGAATAATCACTTTTCCAGGTAGAGTTTTCTTGGTTGTAGTTTTTTTTTTTTTTCTTTCAACCCTTTAAACATATCATTCTAGTCCTTCTGACCAGTAAAGTTTCAGCTGAGAAATGAACTGAAAGTCTCATGGGGGTTCCCTTGTTCATAAGTAGTTGTTTTTCTCTTCTGCTTTCAAGAGTCTCTATCTGTCTTTTAACTTTTGATGTCTTAATGATAATATGTATTGGTGTGGGTCTCCTTGGGTTCTTCTTGTTTGGAACTCTGTGATTTCTGGACTTGGATGTTTGTTTCTTTTGCCGAGTTAGGAAAGTTTTCAACCATTGTTTCTTTTAATAGGTCTTCTGTCCCTTTTTCTCTCTTCTTCTTCTGCGACCACTATAATATAAATATTAGTATGCTTGATGTTGCCTTACAGGTCCCTTAATCTATCCTCATTTTTTAATATACTTTTTTCTTTTTAATATTCCAAATGAGTGATTTTTCAGTACCCTGTCTTCCAGATTACTGATCCCTTATTCTGCATGCTGTAATCTGCTATTGTTTCCCTTTATTGTATTTTTCATTTCATGTATTGTATTCTTTAGTTCTGATTGGTTCCTGTTTTATATTTTCTATCTCTTTGTTGAAGTTCTCACTGAGTTCATCCATTTTTCTCCTGAGTTTGGTGACATTTTTATGACTATTTCTTTGAACTATGTATTGGTGAAGTATTTATTTCTATTTTATTTAGTTCTTTTTCTGGGTTTTAGTCTTGTTTTTTCATTTGGAAGGTATTCTTTTTCTCCTCATTTGCCTAACTCTCTGTGTTTGTTTCTATGTATTAGGTATTTTAGCTACTTCTTCCAACCTTGAAGGAGTGGCCTTACGTAGAAGGGGTCTGTGGGGCCCAGTGGTGTAATCTCCCCTGATAACCAGATCCAGGTGCTCCAGGGGCACCCCTGTTTTGGCTGTATGTACCCTCCTGTTACATGCTGAGACTTCTGCAGCTGTGCTGATGGGCAAGGCTAGCTCCAGACCCAGCTGGCTGAGATGTCATTCTGTGACTGTTGTGGGTGCACTGATGTGCATGGCTGGCCCTTGGTACAACCAGCTATAAGGACCAGTTAAGACTATTCTAGGTGTGCTTGTGTATGTGGCTGGGTCCCCCAGAGCAAAAGCCACTTTGAAGGGGTGCTGGTGCCACCTGGTGTAGTCCACTGGGTGGGGTGAGCTGGGAGCCAGTTTGGAGGGCCCAGCCAGAGCATCAGTGTAGGGTGGGGCAGAGCACACAGTTGTAGCTTGGGTAATTGAGAGTGATAGATATGACACTCTCCAGCACCAGGCCAGCTAGGTGGAAGGAAAGTTAAAAAGAAAAGAAAAAGATAATGACACTGGCCAATCTTTCATCTCTGGAGAAAGCTCCACCAGATCCTTATCCCTCTGGCACCACCCTAATATTAGCCCATGAATCTCCTTCTCATATGATCCAGGTACGTTTCAAGCTGCTGCATCTGTGCTGGAACAATGTTACGTAAAAGTGAGTTTGTGTATGAGGCTTTCAAGAGCAGAGTCTTGGTTTCCTAGACATAAGCCCTGTTGGTTTTCAAAGCCAGATAATGTGGGGTTCATTTTCTTGATAGTGGTCCCCTGGGCTGGGAAGCCTGATTGTTAACTCAGACCCTTTCCTCCTTAGGGGGGACCTCCATGGTTGTGGCATCCCTCCTGTGGGTCGCCACATTAGAGGTATGGTTTCTGACTACATCTCTACTATCGGTTATTGTGGCCTTTTCTTTATATCCTTAGTTATAGACAATCTGTTCTGTTTGTCTTCAAGTCATTCTCAGAGATAGTTGTTCTAAATGTAGTTGTAGTTTTGGTGTGTCTGTGAGTGGAGGTAAGCTCAGAATCTTCCTATTCTGCCATCTTGATACTGGCTCCCATAAACATTTTTGAATAGATTAAATTTGTCTATTCTGTCCTCTCAGTTTCTCCTGGTCTGATGTCTGCTTTGTCTTCACACCATACAGCAGATCATTTTCCTGTATATAAATTTATGCATTGAGTATTCTTCAGGAAACTCTCAAGCTCTCCCTGTTGTATATAGACAGATAGCTTCACACACTTTTGAGATATTACACTCTCATTGAATGTTGGCTCCTTAATTTACTATTTGATATTTTAACAGTTTTATTGAGATATAACTAATATATCATACAGCTCACTCATTTAATGTACAATTCAGCTTTTTTTAGTATGGTTAAAAGTTCAGCAACCTTAGCAATAATCAAATTTAGAATGTTTTCCTCATCCCTCAAAAAACTCCATGCCCATTAGCAGTTAATATCTATTCCCTACCCCCCACTAACTTTAACTCTAAGCAACTACTAATCAACTTTTGTGTACTGTTTGATTTTGAGGAAGTCATTTTTTAATTTTAATTTTTAAATTTTTAAAAATTCTAAGTTTTTTTAATTGAAGTATAGTTTATTCATAGTGTATTAGTTTCAGGTGTACAGTAATCTGATTTAGTTTTTTTTTTGTGTGTGTGTGTGTTTGTGTGTGTGTATGTGTATATATATATATATATATTCTTTTTCAGATTCTTCTCTATTACAGCTTAT
>NW_021697655.1:0-1792 GCF_005190385.1 Monodon monoceros | reverse complement strand
ACTGGAATTGCATTTAAAGCATAGGAAAAGAGGCAGAACGTCGACAATGATGCATTTGACCAAAGAGGGCATATGCGTGTTTTCCTGAATATATTCAGGAAAAAACGCAAGTGCACTTTTTGGCCAACCAAGCAAGCGTGTAAATGAAATCTGCACTACAATGAAGTCTCACTTCCCCCAGGTCAAAAGGGCCATCTGAAAATAGTGTAAAATCCAGAAAGGCAGGACAGGCATGGAGAACAGGGAGCATTGTTATGCTGATGGGCGGGATGTAAATTGCCAACAGACACTATGCAGAAGTGTATGGTGTTTTCTGAATCATGCAAGAAACAAAGCAACACAGCCTATGGCACTTCCACTTTTGTTCCTATAGCTTAGGGAAATTAAAATCAATAACACACGGCCACCCCAAAGTTTGGGACGGCTCTGTTTACAAGAACCTCGTCTATGGTACAAGTTTAATATCCCAGAAAGCGAAAAAAGGATAAAGAAGTGGTGGTTCGTACGTATAATGGAATATCACTCAGCAATGAAATCTATGTCATCAGGCCCGTAGCGTCATAGTGAGTGGATTCAGGTACGATGATTCTATGTGAAATAAGTCCCACAGAGAAAGGAACAACATAAGATATCACTAATACACGGAATGTAAACTTGGCTACACATGAACTGAATTACAAAACAGAACAGGGTCTCAAATTAGAAAACCAACTTATGCTGGCTTATGGGGAAAGGTGAGTTGGGGTGCTGCATAAAACCAGAGCTTGAAATTACCACAGATACCGATCCATAAGCCAATTATGTAGTAAACAAGACCTACACCTCGCTCAACGAAATGGACTCAACACCCCATATTCAACGCCTAGGAATATACATGACTAGTAAGAATCTTAAAACCCATGGATTTATATGTCTCCATAAGAGAATCAAGCATGTGTACAGCAGCATAAACGCAGGAGTGAAATTCCGATAAATCCCATTATCAAAATAAATTTCAAAAACAAAACACAATGACAGTGAAATAGAGAGCAATTCTTAAATAATTCACTTAGGGCTTCTGATGCAAGCTGGATTTACCACATCTACACCCAGAGCTGGGTGAGACCTAAGGCTGGACACTTCGGGATGATAGCATTGGTGAGGTTTGGTGAGCAAATGCAGACCCTTTGAAGTCATACTGCATGGTACCCATTCCATGGGTCCCAACTCTCCAGGTTTAAGGGATTCTTCCTTCAGCTAAAACAGGCATGGGAAACCCAGAGTATGGTCCACCGTGTGATTGGGAAACGTTTTTAAATGCATCTCAGTTTTCGTACCCTGGTACTCAGGTTCACCATTCCAGACGCTTTACTAACACTCTCCCCACTTGGAGAGTCAGTGCCTTTAACTTCCTGTCTGGCACAGTTTGCAATTTCTGCGCAAGATGAACAGGAATAGGGAGAACCACTGAGAGACTAGCTGTAGGTGTCTGCACGGGCAAATTTAACGCTCATTTCCCACCAGGAAGAGGAATTAAGCAAAGGCTCAGCGTGCCCTGCCAGAAGCAGATTAGGGCCTGAAGCAATCCTGCCGTTTTGCGGCCAGCTCACGAGAAAGCGAGTTGAGAAAAGGAGGTCAGGGGCACTGTAATTCACACACCTGCAGAGTTATATATGACAGCTATCCTCCAAAAATATATTGAAGTAAGTCTGCGAAGAGGACTTGAAAGCGGGGCAGAATTACAGGATAACGATTTCAGGGGCTATACTGGAATTGCATTTAAAGCATAGGAAAAGAGGCAGAACGTCGACAA
>NW_021697654.1:796-1145 GCF_005190385.1 Monodon monoceros | reverse complement strand
CACACCTCAGTGACTCAATGCAAAGCCCAAACCATCACATACACACAAACACACACGCATGGATCACCATTAGTCAATGCACAGTCTATACCGTTACACACACTCACACATACACACACAGCTTACAGTGAATCCGTGTACAGTCTTCATCTCCACATACATACACACACAACACACCTTAGTGAATCAACCCTAGCCCATACCAGCATACACACATCTGAGATTCAATGATCTGCCTATACAAGCACACACACACAAGCACACACATGGCCCACTGTGACTCAATACCAGCCTATACCTGCACACACATGCATACTCACACACACAACGAAGTGTGACTCAATGCACA
>NW_021697654.1:0-696 GCF_005190385.1 Monodon monoceros | reverse complement strand
ACAAGCACAGAAACACACCTTACTGTGACTCAGTGCACAGCCTATAGCAGCACACACACACACAGCTCACTGTGACTTAAATCTTAGTCTGTAGCAACACATACACACACACATAAAATCCTCACTGTGACTCAATGCAAACCCCATAAAAGCACACACACACACAGACATTTAACTGTCCCTCAATGCACAGACTATATCAGCACACACACCCTTACACACACACACAGCTCGCTGTGACTCAGTGTACAATTTATACCGGCACACAAAGAGACACACACACACACCTTGCTGTGACACAATGCAAATCCTATACCAGCAAACACACACACACGCACAGCTCGCTGTGAGTCAATGCACAATGTATACCGGCAGACACACAAATGGCTCAATGTGACTTAATGCACAGACTATACCAGAACGCACACAAACATGGCTCAGTGTAAGTCAATTCACACTCTATACCATCACACAGGCACAGCTAACTGTGACACAATGCACAGCCTATACCAGTGAAGACAAACACACACAGCTCTCTGTGACTCAATGTACATCCTACACCAACACACACACACACTCACAGCTTAGTGTGACTCAATACAAACTCTACACCACCAAATACAAACACACACACGCACAGCTCACTGTGACTCAATGCACAGTCCATACAAGTATATACAGACACACATCACACAC
>NW_021697653.1:13451-20186 GCF_005190385.1 Monodon monoceros | reverse complement strand
CAGCCTCAGAGCGAGGCCTTCCTTGCCCGAGACCCCGCTGGGGAAGCGGATGGACTTTGGGCCTAACAGCCAGGCCCGAGCCTCTGGGGCCGAGAGCAGGGGCAGGGTGGGCGGGGCCTGTGTGGCCGCCTCTTTTCGGAGGGAATGGGGATTGGGGGTGTCGGGAGCGTGTCCCCGCACTTCTAACTGGGGTCATCTCACACCTTGACACCTGACGAGACGTGGCACTCTTCCCGCAGCTCACCCTCGCCGGACGGCAGCTCTCTAAAATGGCGCGCCCTCACAGCGCGATTAGGAGGACGTCACATCCGGTCATGCGCATCTGGGGTCCAGGAGGACAGCAGGGGCGGGGCCGGGCGGGGGGGGGGCGGGGGGGAACCGGTCGGAACGGGGGACGGGGGGGTGTTCCTGGGGGAGCTTCCCGCAGGCCTGGCACGAGGGCCTTCCATTGACTCTTGGCGGGTCCTGGGACATTTCCCTCTGCTGAGCTGAGTCAGCAGGCGTCACACCTTGGCTCTCATTTCTGTCGGTGCCCTCAGCCGGAAGTATCTGGGGCCCTGAGCCTCACAGCCATGCCTGGGTCCCCCGAGACTGACAGTGAGGGCTCTTTGGGGCCCCCTCTTCTATGGCGGATGCTGCTCTCAATCCTCTCTCAGTGTCTTCTCTTGACTCCCTGTAGGTGCTGGGCTACCTCCCGTCTTCTGACCTGAGGCCAAGGCCTCACATCAAAGACATCAACTCCCTGAGACGGCTGGTGTGAAGTGCAGGCACGTCTCATCTGGACACTTCTGCCTGGAGCCTCCCAGAGATGGCTGCTGCAGGTAAGGTGAGCTGAGGGGAAAGGAGGCGAGACTCTCTTCTGTGGTTTGGAGCCCGTCAGGTCTCACTCAAGGTCCTCACATTGACTGCTGGCAGGGCCTGCGATTCCTCCTTCTCTGGTATGAATCCACCCCTGTCCCCAGCCATGCCCCACAGAATCCCAGAGGAGTTAGTGAAGGGGCGCCTTAGCCTGATAGTTCTCACTGTGGTCTCTGTTTGTTGACATCAGGGGCATTGCCCAAAAGTTCAGAAATGAATTTCTGTCCTTTTGTACAACTACTGTGTTACTTGCTTTTCTCTTGTAGTCCGTGTGCGATAGTCTATTAAGATGATCACTTAAAAAGGCCAGTTGTCATGCACTAAGAAAGTTTCAGATGGTTATTTCACAGCCTGTGGACCATACTGCCACATCCAGCCCAATCTTTGGTGTCCCGTGCTCCTGGCATGCGGGCTCTGAAATGCTGCCTCAGATTCCTTCAGTGAAGCAGTACAGATTCATGGTCCCAGAGCACAGTGGAAGAATCAAGGGCTCAACATTATAGGCTTTTCTCTAATCAATCCTGTCATCTGCCTCTCTTGCAGGCTACAGACCTGTCTCGAATTCAGGGCATCCCCCTACCTGCCCACACTCAGGTTCTAGTTCAGTGGAGACTTATTGTCCCTCAGGGATTATTTAGTTTTGTGTTTTTGCGTTTGTTAATGTTTTTTCTTTGTTCCTTCTGTAATGTTTCCGTGGTTGATTTTGGGTACAGGAAACAGTAGCCCATGTTTGATTGTCATCAGCTGCTATGGATAAGGTGCTAGATCTGTAAAAGAATTAAGGAAAATCGATATTCTTACAATATCTGTGCCTGACGAATACACATAACATACTATTCTGGTTGAGACTTCTTTTTCCTAAGTCAATCAGGAAATTCTTATTGTTGCCTCCATGTAGATTATATACATTTTTGTATGGTTTCTTTCTAGGTATATTTTTTATATGGTTGTTTTTGTGTATGGTATATTTTCTTTTTTTTTTTTGATTTTTTTAAACATCTTTTTTGGAGTATAATTGCTTTACAATGGTGTGTTAGTTTCTGCTTTATAACAAAGTGAATCAGTTATACATATACATATGTCCCCATGTCTCTTCCTTCTTGCATCTCCCTCCCTTCCTCCCTCGCTATCCCACCACTCTAGGTGGTCACAAAGCCCCGAGCTGATCTCCCTGTGCTTTGCGGCTACTTCCCACTAGCTATCGATTTTATGTTTAGTAGTGTATATATGTCCATGCCACTTTCTCACTTTGTCCCAGCTTACCCTTGCTCCTCCCCGTATCCTCAAGTCTATTCTGTAGTAGGTCTGCATTTTTATTCCCGTCTTGCCCTTAGTTTTTTCATGACCATTTTTTTTTTTTTAGATTCCTTATATATGTGTTAGCATATGGTATTTGTTTTTCTCTTTCTGACTTACTTCACTCTGTATGACAGTCTGTAGGTCCATCCACCTTGCTTCAGATACCTCAGTTTCGTTCCTTTTTATGGCTGAGTAATATTCCATTGTATATATGTGCCACATCTTCTTTATCCATTCATCTGTTGATGGACACTTAGGTTGCTTCCATGTCCTGGCTATTGTAAACAGAGCTGCAATGAACATTTTGCTACATGACTCTTTTTGAATTATGGCTTTCTCAGGGTATATGCCCAGTAGTGGGATTGCTGGGTTTTATGGTAGTTCTATTTTTAGTTTTTTAAGGAACGTCCATCCTGTTCTCCATAGTGGCTGTATCAATTTACATTCCCACCAACAGCGCAAGAGGGTTCCCTTTTCTCCACACCCTCTCCAGCATTTACTGTTTGTAGACTTTTTGATGATGGCCATTCTGACCAGTGTGAGATGATATTGCATTGTAGTTTTGATTTGCATTTCTCTAATGATTAATGATGTTGAGCATTCTTTCATGTGTCTGTTGGCAATCTGTATTAGTTCTTTGGAGAAATGTCTATTTAGGTCTTCTGCCCATGTTTGGATTGGGTTGTTTGTTTTTTTCATATTGAGCTGCATGAGTTGCTTGTATGTTCTGGAGATTAATCTTTGGTCAGTTGCATCATTTGCAAATATTTTCTCCCATTCTGAGGGTTGTCTTTTGGTCTTGTTTATGGTTTCCTTTGCTGTGCAAAAGCTTTTAAGTTTCATTAGGTCCCATTTGTTTATTTCTGTGTTTATGTCCATTTCTCTAGGAGGTGGGTGAAAAAGGATCTTGCTGTGATTTATGTTATAGAGTGTTCTGCCTATGTTTTCCTCTAAGAGTTTGATGGTGTCTGGCCTTACATTTAGGTCTTTAATCCATTTTGAGTTTATTTTTGTGTATGGTGTTAGGGAGTGTTCTAACTTCATTCTTGTACATGTAGCTGTCCAGTTCTCCCAGCACCACTTATTGAAGAGGCTGTCTTTTCTCCACTGTATATTCTTGCCTCCTTTATCAAAGATAAGGTGACCATATGTGCGTGTGTTTATCTCTGGACTTTCTATCCTGTTTCATTGATCTATATTTGTGTTTCTGTGCCAGTACCATACTGTCTTGATCACTGTAGCTTTGTAGTGCAGTCTAAAGTCAGGGAGCCTGATTCCTCCAGCTCCATTTTTCTTTCTCAAGATTGCTTTGGCTATTCTGGGTCTTTTGTGTTTCCATACAAATTGCAAATTTTTTTGATCTAGTTCTGTGAAAAATGCCAGTGGTAGTTTGATAGGGATTGCATTGAATCTGTAGATTGCTTTGGGTAATAGAGTCATTTTCACAATGTTGATTCTTCTGACCCAAGAACATGGTATATCTCTCCCTCTATTTGTATCATCTTTAATTTCTTTTATCAGTGACTTATAATTTTCTGTATACAGGTCTTTTGTCTACTTAGGTAGGTTTATTCCTAGATATTTTATTCTTTTTGTTGCAGTGGTGAATGGGAGTGTTTTCTTAACGTCACTTTCAGATTTTTCATCATAAGTGCATAGGAATGCAAGAGATTTCTGTGCATTAATTTTGTATCCTGCTACTTTACCAGATTCATTGATTACCTCTACTAGTTTTCTGGTAGCATCTTTAGGATTCTCTACGTAGAGTATCATGTCATCTGCAAACAGTGATAGCTTTACTTCTTTTCCAATTTGGATTTCTTTTATTTCTTTTTCTTCTCTGATTGCTATGGCTAAAACTTCCAAAACTATGTTGAATAATAGTGGTGCGAGTGGACAACCTTGTCTTGTTCCTGATCTTAGTGGAAATGATTTCAGTTTTGTACCATTGAGGATGATGTTGGCTGTGGGTATGTGATATATGGCCTTTATTATGTTGAGGAAAGTTCCATCTATATCTACTTTCTGGAGGGTTTTTATCATAAATGGGTGTTGAATTTTGTCGAAAGCTTTCTCTGCATCTATTGAGATGATCATCTGGTTTTTCTCCTTCCATTTGTTAATATGGTGTATCATGTTGATTGCTTTCCGTCTATTGAAGAATCCTTGCATTCCTGGGATAAACCCCACTGGTTCATGGTGTATGATCCTTTCGATGTGCTGTTGGATTCTGCTTGCTAGGTTTTTTTTTTTGAGGATTTTTGCATCTATGTTCATCAGTGATATTGGTCTGTAGTTTTCTTTCTTTGTGACATCCTTGTCTGGTTTTGGTATCAAGGTGATGGTGGCCTTGTAGAATAGATTTGGGAGTGTTCCTCCCTCTGCTATATTTTGGAAGAGTTTGAGAAGGATAGGTGTTATCTCTTCTCTAAATGTTTGATAGAATTTTCCTATGAAGCCATCTGGTCCTGGGCTTTTGTTTGTTGGAAGATTTTTAATCACAGTTTGAATTTTAGTGCTTGTGATTGGTCTGTTCACATTTTCTATTTCTTCCTGACTCAGTCTTGGCAGGTTGTGCATTTCTAAGAATTTGTCCATTTCTTCCAGGTTATCCATTTTATTGGCATAGAGTTGCTTGTAGTAATCTCTCATGATCGTTTGTATTTCTGCAGTGTCAGTTGTTACTTCTCCTTTTTCATGTCTAATTCTATTGATTTGAGGCTTCTCCCTTTTTTTCTTGATGAGTCCAGCTAATGGTGTATCTGTTTTGTTTATCTTCTCAAAGAACCAGCTTTTGGTTTTATTGATCTTTGCTATCATTTCCTTCATTTCTTTTTCATTTATTTCTCATCTGATTTTTATGATTTCTTTCCTTCTGCTAACTTTGGGGTTTTTTTGTTCTTCTTTCTCTAATTGCTTTAGGTGCAAGGTTAGGTTGTTTTTTCGAGATGTTTCTTGTTTCTTAAGGTGGCTTGTATTGCTATAAAATTCCCTCTTAGAACTGCTTTTGCTGCATCCCATAGGTTTTGGGTCTTCGTGTCTCCATTCTCATTTGTTTCTAGGTATTTTTTTATTTCCTCTTTGATTTCTTCAGTGATCACTTCATTATTAAGAAGTGTATTGTTTAGCCTCCATGTGTTTGTATTTTTGACAGATCTTTTCCTGTAATTGATATCGAGTCTCATAGTGTTGTGGTCGGAAAAGATACTTGATACAATTTCAGTTTTCTTAAATTTACCAAGGTTTGATTTGAGACCCAAGATATGATGTATTCTGCAGAATGTTCCATGAGCACTTGAGAAAAATGTGTATTCTGTTGTTTTTGCATGGTATGTCCTATAAATATCAATTAAGTCCATCTTGTTTAACGTATCATTTAAAGCTTGTGTTTCCTTATTTATTTTCATTTTGGATGATCTGTCCATTGGTGAAAGTGGGGTGTTAAAGTCCCCTACTATGAATGTGTTACTGTCGATTTCCCCTTTTATGGCTGTTAGTATTTGCCTTATGTATTGAGTTGCTCCTTTGTTGGGTGCATAAATATTTACAATTGTTATATCTTCTTTCTGGATCGATCCCTTGATCATTATGTAGTGTCCTTCTTTGTCTCCTCTATTAGTCTTTATTTTAAAGTCTGTTTTTCTGATATGAAAATTGCTACTCCAGCTTTCTTTTGGTTTCCATTTGCATGGAATATCTTTTTCCATCCCCTTGCTTTCAGTCTGTTCGTGTCCCTAGCTCTGAAGTGGGTCTCTTGTAGACAGCATCTATATGGGTCTTGTTTTTGTATCGATTCAGCAAATCTGTGTCTTTTGGTGGGAGCATTTAGTCCATTTACATTTAAGGTAATTATAGATATGTATGTTGCTATTCCCATTTTCTTAATTGTTTTGGGTTCTTTATTGTAGGTCTTTTCCTTCTCTGATCTTTCTTGCTTAGAGAAGTTCCTTTAGCAGTTGTTGTAGAGCTGGTTTGGTGGTGCTGAATTCTCTTAGCTTTTGCTTGTTTGTAAAGGTTTTAATTTCTCCATCAATTCTGAATGAGATCCTTGCTGGGTAGAGTAATCTTGGCTGCAGGTTTTTCTCCTTCATCACTTTAAATATGTCCTGCCAGTCCCTTCTGGCTTGCAGAGTTTCTGCTGAGAGATCAGCTGTTAACCTTATGGGGATTCCCTTGTGTATTATTTGTTGTTTTTTCCCTTCCTGCTTTTAATATGTTTTCTTTGTATTTAATTTTTGACAGTTTGATTAGTATGTGTCTTGGCATATTTCTCCTTGGATTTATCCTGTATGGGACTCTCTGTGCTTCCTGGACTTGATTAACTATTTCCTTTCCCATATTAGGGAAGGTTTCAGCTATAATCTCTTGAAATATTTTCTCAGTACGTTTCTTTTTCTCTTCTTCTTCTGGAACCCCTATAATCCGAATGTTGGTGTGTGTAATATTGTCCCAGAAGTCTCTGAGACTGTCCTCAGTTCTTTTCATTCTTTTTTCTTTATTCTGCTCTGCAGTAGTTATTTCCACTATTTTATCTTCCAGGTCACTTATCCGTTCCTCTGCCTCAGTTATTCTGCTATT
>NW_021697653.1:0-13351 GCF_005190385.1 Monodon monoceros | reverse complement strand
GTCGATTTCCCCTTTTATGGCTGTTAGTATTTGCCTTATGTATTGAGTTGCTCCTTTGTTGGGTGCATAAATATTTACAATTGTTATATCTTCTTTCTGGATCGATCCCTTGATCATTATGTAGTGTCCTTCTTTGTCTCCTCTATTAGTCTTTATTTTAAAGTCTGTTTTTCTGATATGAAAATTGCTACTCCAGCTTTCTTTTGGTTTCCATTTGCATGGAATATCTTTTTCCATCCCCTTGCTTTCAGTCTGTTCGTGTCCCTAGCTCTGAAGTGGGTCTCTTGTAGACAGCATCTATATGGGTCTTGTTTTTGTATCGATTCAGCAAATCTGTGTCTTTTGGTGGGAGCATTTAGTCCATTTACATTTAAGGTAATTATAGATATGTATGTTGCTATTCCCATTTTCTTAATTGTTTTGGGTTCTTTATTGTAGGTCTTTTCCTTCTCTGATCTTTCTTGCTTAGAGAAGTTCCTTTAGCAGTTGTTGTAGAGCTGGTTTGGTGGTGCTGAATTCTCTTAGCTTTTGCTTGTTTGTAAAGGTTTTAATTTCTCCATCAATTCTGAATGAGATCCTTGCTGGGTAGAGTAATCTTGGCTGCAGGTTTTTCTCCTTCATCACTTTAAATATGTCCTGCCAGTCCCTTCTGGCTTGCAGAGTTTCTGCTGAGAGATCAGCTGTTAACCTTATGGGGATTCCCTTGTGTATTATTTGTTGTTTTTTCCCTTCCTGCTTTTAATATGTTTTCTTTGTATTTAATTTTTGACAGTTTGATTAGTATGTGTCTTGGCATATTTCTCCTTGGATTTATCCTGTATGGGACTCTCTGTGCTTCCTGGACTTGATTAACTATTTCCTTTCCCATATTAGGGAAGGTTTCAGCTATAATCTCTTGAAATATTTTCTCAGTACGTTTCTTTTTCTCTTCTTCTTCTGGAACCCCTATAATCCGAATGTTGGTGTGTGTAATATTGTCCCAGAAGTCTCTGAGACTGTCCTCAGTTCTTTTCATTCTTTTTTCTTTATTCTGCTCTGCAGTAGTTATTTCCACTATTTTATCTTCCAGGTCACTTATCCGTTCCTCTGCCTCAGTTATTCTGCTATTGATCCCATCTAGAGTACTTTTAATTTCATTTATTGTGTTGTTCATCCTTGCTTGTTTCATCTTTAGTTCTTCTAGGCCCTTGATAAATGTTTCTTATATTTTGTCTGTTCTATTTCCAAGATTTTGGATCATCTTTACTATCATTATTCTGAATTCTTTTTCAGGTAGACTGCCTATTTCCTCTTCATTTGTTAGGTCTGGTGGGTTTTTATCTTGCTCCTTCATCTGCTGTGTGTTTTTCTATCTTCTCATTTTGCTTATCTTACTGTGTTTGTGGTCTCGTTTTTGCAGACTGCAGGTTCGTAGTTCCCGTTGTTTTTGGTGTCTGTCCCCAGTGGCTAAGGTTGGTTCAGTGGGTTGTGTAGGCTTCCTGGTGGAGGGGACTAGTGCCTGCGTTCTGGTGGATGAGGCTGGATCTTGTCTTTCTGGTGGCAGGTCCACGTCTGGTGGTGTGTTTTGGGGTGTCTGTGGACTTATTATGATTTTGGGCAGCCTCTCTGCTAATGGGTGGGGTTGTGTTCCTGTCTTGTTAGTTGTTTGGTATAGGGTGTCCAGCACTGTAGCTTGCTGGTCATTGAGTGAAGCTGGGTGCTGGTGTTGAGATGGAGATCTCTGCGAGATTTTCACCATTTGATATTATGTGGAGCTGTGAGGTCTCTTGTGGACCAGTGTCCTTAAGTTGGCTCTCCCACCTCAGAGGCACAGCACTGACTCCTGGCTGCAGCACCAAGAGCCTTGGCTCAGAATAAAAGGGAGAAAAAGTAGAAAGAAAGAATTAGTAGAAGTAGAAAGAAAGAAAGTAAGAAAGAAAGAAGGAAAGAAAGAAAGAAATGAGGGAGGGAGGGAGGGAGGAAGGAGGGAAGGAAGGAAAGAAAGAAAGAAAGAAAGAGAGAAGATAAAGTAAAATAAAATAAAGTAAGATAAAATATAAAGTTATTAAAATAAAATTATTAAGAAAAAAATTTTAAAAAAACGGATTGATAGAACCCTAGGACAAATGGTGGAAGCAAAGCTATACAGACAAACTCTCACACAGAAGCATACACATACACAAAAAGAGGAAAAGGCGAAAAAAATCATAAATCTTGCTCTCAAAATCCACCTCCTCAATTTGGGATGATTAGTTATATAAAGGAGGGAAGGAAGGAAAGAAAGAAAGAAAGAAGATAAAGTAAAATAAAATAAAGTTTTTAAAATAAATAATAATTATTAAGAAAAAAAATTTTAAAAACTAATAAAAATCAAACAAAAAAAACCAGACGGATAGAACCCTGGGACAAATGGTGGAAGCAAAGCTATACAGACAAAATCTCACACAGAAGCGTACACATACACACTCACAAAAAGAGGAAAAGGGGAAAAAAATCATAAATCTTGCTCTCAAATTCCACCTCCTTAATTTGGGATGACTCGTTGTCTATTCTTGTAATCCACAGATGCAGGGTACATCAAGTTGATTGTGGAGCTTTAATCCACTGCTTCTGAGGCTGCTGGGAGAGATATCCCTTTCTCTTCTTTGTTCTCACAGCTCCCGGGGCTCAGCTTTGGATTTGGCCCCGCCTCTGCATGTAGGTCGCCGGTGGGCGTCTGTTCTTCGCTCACACAGGACGGGGTTAAAGGAGCCGCTGATTTGGGGGCTCTGGCTCACTCAGGCTGGGGGGAGGGAGGGGCACGGAGGGCGGGGCGAGCCTGCGGGGGCAGAGGCCGGCGTGACGTTGCACCAGCCTGAGGCGCGCCGTGCGTTCCCCCTGGGGAAGTTGTCCCTGGATCCCGGGCCTTTGGCAGTGGCGGGCTGCACAGGCTCCCCGGAAGGGGGGTGTGGATAGGACCTGTGCTCGCACACAGGTTTCTTGGTGGCGGCGGCAGCAGCCTTAGCGTCTCATGCCCGTCTCTGGGGTCCGCGCTTTTAGCCGCGGCTTGCGCCCGTTTCTGGAGCTCCTTTAAGCAGCGCTCTTAATCCCCTCTCCTCGCGCACCAGGAAACAAGGAAGAAAAAATCTCTTGCCTCTTCGGCAGCTCCAGACTTTTCCCCGGACTCCCTCTCGGCTAGCCGTGGTGCGCTAACCCCATGCAGGCTGTGTTGACGCCGCCAACCCCAGTCGTCTCCCTGGGCTCTGACCAAAGCCCGAGCCTCTGCTCCCAGCCCCGCCCATCCCGGAGGGTGAGCAGACAAGCCTCTCGGGCTGGTGACTGCCGCTCTGCTGAGTGCCGGTCGGCACCGATCCTCTGCGCTGGAATCTCTCCGCTTTGCCCTCCGCACCCCTGTTGCTGTGGTCTCCTCCGCGGCTTCGAAGCTTCCCCCCTCCGCCACCCGCAGTCTCCGCCCGCGAAGGGGCTTCTAGTGTGTGAAAACATTTCCTCCTTCACAGCTCCCTCCCACTGGTGCAGGTCCCGTCCATATCCTTTTGTCTCTGTTTATTCTTTTTTCTTCTGCCCTACCCAGGTACATGGGGAGTTTCCTGCCTTTTGGAGGTCTGAGGTCTTCTGCCAGTGTTCAGTAGGCGTTCTGTAGGAGTTGTTCCATGTGTAGATGTATTTCTGGTGTATCTGTGGGGAGGAAGGTGATCTCCACGTCTTACTCTTCCCCCATCTTCCCAATTCCTTCTCTCTGCTTACAAAACCTCTTACCCTTCAAAAAGTTACTTCTCATTCATACCTCTCCCTAGCCCCGGGCATCCATCAATCTGCTTTCTGTCTCTATGAATTTGCTTATCCTGGATAATTCATGTAAATGGTGTCATATAATATGTGACCTTTTGTTTCTGACTCCTTGCATTTATCATTTATCAGAATGTCTCCAAGGTTCATCCATGGTCTCTCAGTTATCCGTACTTCATTCCTTTTTATGACTGAATAATATTCCATTGTAAGAATATACCACATTTTGTTTGTCCGTTCATTCAGTGATGGGAATTTTGCGTTGTTTGCATTTTTTGGCTTTTGTGAATAATGCTTCTTTGAATATTTGGGTACAAAGATTTGTTTGAATACAATTTTTAAGTTATTTTGGTTATATACCTAGGAATGGAATTGCTGGGTCATACGGTAATTCTTTGTTTAAATTTGAGGACCTACCAAACTGTTTTCCAAAGAGGCTGAGCCATTTGACATTCTTACCAGCAATGTATGAGGGATCCAATTTCTTCATATCCTCGCAAACACTTGTTATTTTCCATTTTTATAACCAACCTAGTGAAATGGCATCCCACTCTGTCTGTTTTGTATACATTTCCCTAGTGACTAATGATATTGAGCATCTTTTCATGTACTGTTTGGCCACTGGTGTATCCTCTTTGTAGAAATGTCTATTCAGGTCCTCATCTCCAACTTATGAGGGAGGCTTTGGATATTGACCTCCTAGGTAAGCTCACTCATTGGTGTATTTATTCAGAGGCCAGTCTCAACACACCATTAACAGATTCCAGAGTTGGACTTGAGGGCACACTGGGGAAGTCTCAGGAGAAAGGAGCTCTAACGTGGGAAAGTGCTGGAGCTGGACACACGTGCTGGGACCAGGGCAGTGAGCTTTCAGGGAACCCTGGCGCGAGGGGCAGGAGGACTCTAGATAAATGAAGCCCACAGACAATCCCCAAATTACGGTTTATTCTTGTGTTAACCTTCCTTCATCAGGACTGTTTATAGTCCTTTGGCTACAGGGTTTTTTTGTCTGCTTGCTTGCTTTTTATTTTTTAAATTGCCTGAAATACAGTTTGAAGTAGTGAGGAGACAAGTGAATTAGAGGATACTAGGTCTGCCTCCGGCCGGGAAGAGTGGAACAGTGTGGCCTCTGGACGAATTCAGACCAAGGGTCTATTCCCAGCTCTGTCACAAGTCTTGTGAACTTGAGAAAATTGCAAGTTCATCATGTGCAAAGTGAGTCTGATAAGCCCTACCTTGTAGAGCTGTTGCAATATACGTGGTGTTTGTAAAGCACTTGCAACGATGGTCTTTCAAGAATGGCATCTATTACTGCGATAACTATGACCCCAGACTGTAATACCAACTCTTTGGGATTTTTTTCTTTAATCTCATGAGATGTCAGAAAATACGATACGCAGCACCTTTGGAACGAACAAAACTGCTTAGACAGTAAAACTATGTAAATCTTCCCCATTTGTAAATATGTCATTTGAGTGTAGAGGAATCTCTCCCAGCTGGATGCTACTCAGAGGTTCTAGAATTTGCGTCAAGGACCAACAGCTTCCCTCCCAGGTGCCTTTTCATCCAAACCACCCCTATTTTCATAATTTCACCACCACCAAAAACTGTAGCCTTCATTTGGAGTTCCCCAGATTACACTTAAGGTAAGTAGTAGAACATCCCTTTAAGGGAGTGGCCTCTGGCCCTTTGACCCCAGTGCAAAGAGTGCTATCACAGTGGCTTCTTGACATCTCACTTCAAGGAAGTATCATCCTTGTTTCTCAGAAACTCCCTGGAGGCGATGGGACTAAAACACCTAGTTTGTGCACTGTGTTCACCTGCACTGGGACAGGAACACGGAAGCCATTTTATTCCTGCCCCGGGTGGAGATTCTCTCTTTTACCCACAGTCCCAAAGTAAAAATTCAGGGTAAGCTTCCATTCCAGTCTTGAGTCTGTCAACTCTGAGGCCCACCATCTAAGGGTCCCACCCTCCCCCACCACAATTCACTCGGCCTCATTTAGCCCACCATACCGCCTAACTGAAAATCACCTCCTCAAGGGAACTGCAGTGTCCCAAAGCTCCAGACTTCCTTGCTTCAGAGCATTTGCACTTGACTGCTGTCATCTGGAACCTCCTCTCTTTCTCACCCCTTGTCTTAACTTGCCATTTATTTAGGTCTCAGAGTGTGTCTCACCATCTTCTTGATATGGCAGCAGCTCCTAGGCTCTAAAGTTCTCTGGACAGTGACTCAGTCTTCTTTTTATTACCATCCCCAGTTCTGCCACGGAGCCTTCCAAAGAGTAGATGCTCAATTAATGGTTGGGAATAAGAGTGGCAGCGATAAGGATGTCTACTTTATTATTGTTTAATTTCTCTCACAATCTTGAATAATCTAAGAAAACATCTTTCAGTTTTACAAAAAGAAGCACTAAAAGAATAAAACAAACCAAAAATGTACCACCATGTACGCTTTTTCTTTTCTTTTTTTACTTGACCCACATTATTTTACTGCCGAGTCTATTCACAGTTCCATGGAAATCCCTCTTCCACTGCTGTGTTTTCTTGTTCTAGGTCATAAAAAAAAAAAATGGAAGGTTTTTAAATTTGTTTTATGAAATATCAAAACTTTAACTTGTACCTGGTAAAAGTAATGAATATGCGATCCATACTGTCACCAGCAGAATGGCGATTTCCTGGACTCTTGCCCTCCCAAAGAGGAAGAATTCAGTCGAGAGGCGAAGAGCAGTTTTAAGTAGCAAGAGTTCAGTTAAGCAGAGCAAAGGTACGCTCCCGAGAAAACAGGAGAGCGGGCTGTCTGGAAACCAGAAGCAGCCCCAAAATGGGGTAGGGCTGTGTTTTGTAGAGTGGTGGTCCCTCCCTGTGTCCTGTGTTATTTGACTGATAAATCGATTGACAGCTTTAGGCTATATAACTTTCCTGCTAGTATGCAGGCACTTACCCATAAGCAACCAAGCAGAACCCATGGGGTGGGGCCGGGAAGCAAAAGCCGCAATGCTAAGTTATTACAAATGAGGCGTAATGAACCCTGGGTTACCTTGAGTCACCTTGTAGGTCTTGGTGCGCCTGCATCAACCTGTGCTGGCGGTTTTGTCTTGCTTGGTCCTGGTATGGCTGGAAACCTAGCAGTGGTCCTTGACCACGAGAGGCAGGATCTCTGGGCATGCTGCAACCACCAGTGTCCAGGTAGGGGAGGGAAAGGCGAACCGTCCAGGATGGGGCAGGCCCGCTCGTGTGTGACTCGCTATCTTCATCTTGGCTCTGGGCACCGTCTTCAGATCCTGGGCATGAAACCCCTGCATCACGAGAGCTCGTGGCTGGGGCTCCCTGAGGCTTCTGGTGAGTGCCAGCAGCAGGGGAGCTCGGGGGAGTACCCCGAGAAACAGAAGCGGAGGAGGAAGTTTAGGGTATATAACTTTAGGTTATATAACTTGGGGGAGGAAGTTATAAAACCTCCTGGGGAAGGACAAGGAGATGCTGTGAGCACCTTCAGCGGGGAGATTTCTCCCTGGCTTTAACCAAGGCCACTTCTGCGGGGTCCTTGAGGGCACTGCTCGAGGACCCACAGGGCTCCTGTTCTCCTGCTCAGCCTGTCCCCTGAGACCCCTGTGGCGGACGGTAGAGTGAGCCTTGGGCTACAGGCTGCCAGCCTACCTGAGTGTCACTGGGGTGACAGAAGGGGCTGCCAGTGGGACCTTCCGTGTTTTAGGGCGGGGAGTCTGCTCAGTTCATCTTCAGGATCTTTAGGTGGACGGCAGCCAGGGCCTGGGCTTCCTCCCCTCTGTTGCTCTGCAGTTGACACCTGAGTGGTCCCGGGGACCCATGAGGAGGAAGTGAGGGGTGGCCCATCTCACCGGCCTGACAGGGGGAACACAGTGCTGATAGCTCTGTGGAGTCCTTTCTATCCTGGGATCACTGGGTCCTCAGTCCCTATTCAGTGCTCTCAGCTGGCTTCACGTAGGGCCTGGGACCCACCCTTCTGCCCTCTGATGGCTTTACCTTCAGGCTAAGGGTCTCACCTCCCTTAGACCTGATGTAAAGGAGCCTCGGCCCGACTGCCCTGTCCTGAGCCTTCAAGTGCTGAAAGCAGGGGCAAGGCTAGACTCTTTGTCGTCCCCACAGCTCAGCGGGTGGGGCATGTTCCCCTTAGTCGTCACTCAGGGTTCTCAGTTTGACTCCTGCGAAGGCCTGTGGCTCCTGTCTCTTTACCTGAGGACATGTGTTCATAGAAAGGCCCACCGCTCTCTGAGAGCCAACAGAAGAAAGTGAGGGTCGCCTGATGTCCCACGTCTACCTGTGGTCTCTGAAGGCAGGAAGCTGGGGCCGGCAGATCCAGGCCTTATTATGCTTGGCCACGCCGGTCCTCACTCAGGCCCTTCCTCAGTTTGACTCCTGGGAAGACCTATAATTTCTCCCTCTCTTCACCTATTACTGTCCCCACTTCTCTGTCACCCTGGGAGGAGTTAAGGGTTGCCTCTGCTCGGCCTGACATATCTCCAGGCGTCTCCCAGGACTGACAGCAGGGGAGAGATGATGTGCTGCCCCCATTGTTATGGTTTTCATGCTCCGCTCCAGCCTTAGGTCCTCACCCCAACTCCTAGCACAACCTGGAAATGTCCCCTGTGCTGAGTCAGCCAGCCTCGGAGCAAAGTCCTCACCACCCTGAGTCCCCAGAAGTAGAAGTCAGAGTAGGCCACGTGCAGCCACAGCTATTTCTGAGGGGCTTCTGAGGACTAACACAGAGGGCAAGATTCCCCGGGCTCCGCTCTTCTGGGGTTTGTGACCTCAATAGTCCTCACTCTGTCAGGATCTGGGACTCTTCCCTCTACTGAGTCCTCCAGAGCCGGAGGCAAGTGGGTGACACATCGAACTACCCCTGCCTGGGGCTTCCCCGGGCCGAAAGGGTGGTGGGGCTATGTGTTTGTTCCTGTTTCTTTTCGGTTGGGCGTTCCCATTGGTCCTCACTCAGAGTCCTTACGCTGGATCTTCCCATGACCTAGAGAGGCCTGTGCTCTCATACTACAGCCTTTACTTCCCTGAGACCACCTAGGAGGATGTGAGGGTTGCCTCACGTGGGCATGACTGCCTGTGGTCACTCATGGCCGACAGTAAGGGAGGGATTCTGTGGCATCCCCGCTTTCATGATTTGGGTGGTTCCCTCAGTCCTCAGGGTCCTCTGCTCGACTCTTGGCATGACCTGGAATTCCTCCCTGTGCTCCCCTGAGGCTGGCCCCTGAGACCAAGTGCCTCCTCTACCTGAGACGCTCTAAAAGGAAAGGCGTGGGGCGCGTCATGCCAACATTCCTGGATTTGCCAAGGGGAGGTATCCAGTGGCAGGGCTCTGCTCTAGGTGGAGTCCCTTTATCCTCATTTAGAGTCACTAGATTTCCAGTCTCTACTGAGTGAGGCTGTTCCCCATAGACCAAGGCCCTCGCCTCCCCGAGACCACCCCCAGCGGAAAGAGGGGGCAGGTCAGCCAGAAAGCTTTGTCCTGGGCCTCCTGGGGCTGACCTCAGGGGCGGGACTCTGCATTCTCCTCTGTTCTGGAGTGAGTGGTCCTCTTGCTCCTCATTCAGGGTCCTCATCGTGATGCCTGACCAGACCCAGGACTCCACCCTCCACTCCCCTGAAGCTGTGCTCCTCAGAACAAAGGCATTACCTTCTTGGGAATTCTGAATTGGAAGTCAGGATGAACCAGATCTGTCCAAAGCTGCTGGGGTCTTCTGAGGAGCAGGACTTTACAAGGCCCCACTCTTCTGGAGTCAGTGGCCCCTCAGTCCTAACTCAGGTTTCTTACCTTGACTTCAGGTAGCATATGGGACTCCACCCTCCCTACTGTCTGTCTGCCAGCCTCAGGCCAAGGCTTTCACCTTCCTGAGACACCAGAAGGGGAGATAAGAGACCTATTCCCCGGCTACCCCTGCCGGGGGCCTCTGTGTGGTCCCCTTTGTTATGGGGAGTCCACTCATCGGCACCCAGTGTCCTCACCCTGAAGCAAATAAAGGCCTGTTAGGATCTCCTGCTTGGGCAGAATTGGAGATGCTGCCACAAGACCAAGGAACTCACCTCCCTGAGAACCTCTCCACCCTTGCCCCGGAGGAAAAGAAGGGGTGCCTTCAGACAGACAGCTCTGCGCATGGCCACACAAGGGAGAAAGCAGGGTAGACTTTGTGGGGCCCCCTTCTGTTCTAAGGTCCTCACCTTGAGTAACTATCAGAGGCTGGGACTCCTCCCTCCACTGACCTGAGGACACAGCTCTTAAACCAAGGCTTTTATGTCCCTGAGAAACTTGAAGAGTAAGTGAGGAGATGCTGATCTTTTCAGGGTATCTGACATTGCATATGTGGAAGACCCCATTGTCACCGAAAATTTTTCTTTTTATTCATACCATTCACTTATTCAGCGTTACTGTTACTGTATTCCAAAACAGTGCTTTGGGAACAGGGCCCCTTTTATCCCATGAGATACATTTTGGAGTGGTGAGAAGAAAAATGAATTAAAAGACGTAAGGTCTGACTTAGGCTGGGAGGAGTGTTAGAGTGTAGGCTCTAGACTATCCCAGCCCAGGGGACTAGACCCAGCAAGGTCACTTAATCAGTCTTGTGAACTTGAGACATTTGCAAGTTATTCACCTGTAAAGGGAGTCTGCTAAATCCTATCCTGCGTGAATGTTGGAATGTTATGTACTACATGTAAAGCAGTGGCATACTCATTAAGAAATATTGGGTTTTTGATGAATAGCAGTTATGATATTATTATGAACCCCCAAAATACCACCCTCCCATCAGAGTTTATTTTTAATCCAGTAGGTAGCAGAGAATATGCAGTGCAGTATGACAAAACAAACAAATACTCACAAATGAGCTAAATCAAAGTATCTTTTATTTCTACCAAAAGAAAGTTTAAACGAAGTAAGGCAAACCACGAGTTAAATGGCTTTTACTCTCTGTTTTCTCAATTTCTTGTTTCTAAATATTTTCTGTGGTCGCCTTTCACATTTCCATGAAAATCTCTATTGCAGTGCCATGTTTTCTATTTCTGGATCATACAGAAAATATAGATGGTTCGTGAATTCCTTTTACATATACCAAAACTGTAACTTTAGAACTCTTTAAACAGCAGTAAATATGCAAGCAATGTCATTCACGAATTCATATTCTTAAGAAAACACACTATCTATTACAAGAAAAAAACATTGGAAAAAAGCTAAATCAATCAATAATATATAGAAGTTACTAGTTTAAAACAGGAAGATAAATAAGATCTATACTTTGTTCCCTCCACCCTTACTACTCTGCACTATTTAGGAGCCTGACTGCTCTCTTCCAAAAGAAAGTGAGCAAACTGCCCGCGGCCTCCCTCCTTACATGTGGGAGGAGCTGCGGGCCTGGGCCCTGGAAGGGGCTCTGCCCTCAGCAACAGCTGCAGCCCTGGCCGCGCCTCTCACTGCTGCTCTCTCTTCCTCATCTTGCAGAGCCTCCTCGTAGAGATCTGGGAAGGCACTGGGGACGGTACCAGTGGACTTGGCCACAAACTCCAGCACTTTCATCTTGCTGGTTTCAGCGTGGGCTCTCGGGCCCCACAGGAACTCATAGCGCGGAGGATCGCTGTCGGGCACCTGGCGGTACGTCAGGTACTTCTGCTGCACGAAATCTTTGCTGATGAGCCTCCCGGGATCCCCGAAGATCAAGTGCCTCCTCCCAGCATGGTAACCCAACGCATTGAGGAATTTCCAGAGCTCCTCTTCGGTGGCACGGTTGCCCTTCATGAAGATCGCGCCCAGGACAGTCATCAGGAGACCGGACGTGGGCATCCTGAACTCATCACTTGGACTTCCGTCGCTGGGGAGGGCCATCTTGCTGATGAGGGCGTAGGAGTGACTGCTGGGGTCGACTTCCTTCAGCTCGAGGCCAAAGACCGCCTCCATGATATCAGAGGCTCTGCTGAGGATCTGAGGGAAGTGCTTCTTGTACTTCTTGTTGAGAGTCTTCAGCAGTGCTGCCTGCAGGATGGGCTCCTTCGTTATGTACTTCTCCAGCAGGAACTCCACGAACATTGTGGACTTCCTGCTCAGAGGATCTCTGCAACTGCTGTGAGTGGAAGGTGCTGCCTGGGAGGTACCTGCACTTTTCTCATCTTGGCTCTGGGCACCCTCTTCAGATCCTGGGCATGAAACCCCTTCATCACGAGAGGTAGTGGCTGGGGCTCCCTGAGGCTCCTGGCGAGTGCCAGCAGCAGGGGAGCTCGGGGGAGTACCCCGAGAAACAGAAGCGGGGGAGGAGGGTGACTCTTCTATCTCTTCTGCCGCCGCCACCGCCGCCGCCTCCTCAGTGGCCTGGGCACCCTTGAGACTCTGAGTCTCCCCCTGGCCTGGTGGCGTTTTTTGCGGGCATGGCGCTTGCTCTTCCGGCCCCAAGGCATGATGACACAGGTCAGGGCCAGCAGGCAGGAGTGTGCGCTGGAAGGCAGGCAACGAGGGCACCTGGGGGAGGGACAAGGAGATGCTGTGAGCACCTTCAGCGGGGAGATTCCTCCCTGGCTTTAACCAAGGCCGCCTCTGCAGGGTCCTTGAGGGCACTGCTCGAGGACCCACAGGGCTCCTGTTCTCCTGCTCAGCCTGTCTCCTGAGACCCCTGTGGAGGACGGTAGAGTGAGCCGTGGGGCACAGCCAGCCAGCCCTGCCTGGGCGGTACGGGGGTGACAGTGGGGCCTGGCAGGGGAGGTAGGTCCCCACGGTTCCCATTCAGAGTCAGGATGACAGTTGTTGGCAAGACACCCCCACCCCATCCCCTCTGCTGCTCTGAAGTTGACACCACCATCTTCCATGACACCCAGGAGGAGGAAAGGAGGGAGCGTTCAGCCCACCACCGAAGGGTCCTGGGAGCCTCCCTTCTGCTGCCTGGTGGCTGCCCCTTCAGAACAAAGCTCTACCCTCCCTCGGACCTGGCAGAGGAAATTACGGGCAGTCTCAGCCTCACAGGCCTTTCTTGGGAGTCTAAGGGTTGACAGGAGGGGAGGAAATTACGGGCAGGCTCAGCCTCACAGGCCTTTCTTGGGAGTTTAAGGGTTGACAGGAGGGGAACGGGCCATATTCTCTCTTGTCCCTTCTCTTCGGGGTGGGTGACTCCCTTAGTCCTCACTCGGGGTCCTCCCTGGACGGCCAGTGCAGCCTGGAGCTCCTCTTGCCCCGAGGGCCATCTGCTCGCACCAGTGCCGGCACCTCCTTGAGTCTCATTCGGAGGCAGTGAGGGTGACCACGCGGCCACCATGTGGCAGAGTTTTACCAAGCCTGCAGCGTGCAGCAGACAGGTCGAGGCCCTGTGGCTGGCGGCCCCACTGGCCCTCACTCAGGGGCTTGGGCTGACTCTTGGGAGTGCTTAGGGACGCGCCTTCTGCTGGCCTGCACCTGTCCTCTCAGACAGCAGCCCTCCCTCCGTGTGTGGGCAGAAGGAAGCGGCTGACAACAGGGGAGGGGTTCTGAGGTGCCCTTGCGATGGGGAGGACGGTCCTCGCCCTGACTCCTCCCGTGCCCTGGGAATCCTCCCTCTGCTGACCTGCGGCCAGCCCCTCAGGACAAGGCCCC
>NW_021697652.1:0-7426 GCF_005190385.1 Monodon monoceros | reverse complement strand
GCTTTGAACTAGTTACTTGATAACAGCAAATAGGTAAAGCTTAAGACGAAGATGATGACAGATTCCTCTTTTCTAAAAAAGATCTTCTTAAAAATATACATTATAAAAATCAACTCAAAATGGATCATAGACTTAAATGTAAAATATAAACTATGAAACTTGAAAAAAAATAAGAGAAAATCTTCAGGCCTGGGGCTAAGTAAATCTTAGATTTGACACGAAAAGGATGATACACACACACACACACACATACACACACACACACACACATCCCTAACTGAATCAAATTTAAGAACTTTTCCTCTACAAAAGACCCTGTTAAGAATATGAAAAGATAAGCTACAGACTGGGGGTAAATATTTACAAACCATGTATCTGACATAGTACTTATATCTAGAATATATAAAGAACTCTAAAAGCTAAATGGTATAGAAAATGAACAACCAATTAGAAAAACGGGTGAAAGACCCAGATTGATATTTCACCAAAGAGGATATACAGATTGCAAATCAGCACATGAAAAGATGCTCAACATCATTAGCCATCAGAGAAACGCAAATTAAAACCACAATGAAATATCACTATACAACTATCAGTGGGGCTAAAATGAAAAATAGTGACAACACCTAATTCTGGCAAACGTGGGGAAAACTGGATCACTCATAAACTGCTGATGGGAATATGGAATGATACAGGCACTCTGGAAAATGGCCTGGCAATTTCTTATAAAACTAAACATGCAATGCAGACTTGGACACTTATCCTAGATAAATAGAAGACTTTATTTACATAAAAATCTGTACCTGAATATTCATAACAGCTTTATTCATAGCAGCCAAAATATGGAAACCTGATTTCCCTTAGTAGGTGACTGGTTAAACAAACTGTGGCACATCCCTACCACGGAATACTACTCAGAAATAAAAAGAAACAAACAGGTTGGTTACACACTAGTACCTGGACAAATCTCATGTTTTTACTACTCATTCTGAGTGAAAAAAATCTCAATGCTTACTTCTATATAATTCCATTTATATAACATTATTAAAATAACAAAATCGTAGGGATGAAGAGCAGGTTAGTGATTGTCAGGGGTTAATGACTAGGGAAGGGGTGGGTGTGGCTACAAAGGGGTGGCATGAGGAAGCCTTGCGGTTATGAAACAGCTGTGCATCTTGATTGTGGCAGTGAAGCTATACATGTGATATACATGAATGCATGAATCTGTACATGTGTAAAATTGCATAGAACTTCACACACACACACAAATGGCTGCATGTAAACTGTGGAAATCTAATAAGCCCTGTGTGTTTTACTAATGTTAATTTCCTGCTTTAGAGACCCCTGGAGGACACAGGGTGAAGAGTACACAGAGCCTCCCTGTACATTTTTGGAAACTTCCATGAATCTATAATTATTTCAAATTAAAAATGTTTTTTAAAATTACAAACAGATTTCATAAAATCGCAACTGTAAATCATCTCCTTGGTTTCATTACACATCACACATTCAGCTTCTGGGTTCTTTTAGAGTCTATCCTACAAAGAGGTCCTGCATTAATCCTGCAGTTATCTTTTTCACGTTCTTTCTGAGACACACATTCAGAAACAGAGAAACACAGCCTTTTAAATATGATTTGTAAGAGTCAGAGTTTGCTAAGTGTGACTAGAATAAATCAAAGGATGAGAAAATGGATACAAGTTAGTTTAACGACTTTTAGATCACTGAGAAATTATCAGATTTTCAAAGAAAACGTCAAAGAACAACAAACCCCTTACCTACACTGTTAGTGCAATAAATTCTGTGCAGCTTATTCTTTTCTAGTCCCTGAGTGCGTGAGGGATGAAGTGACATCAAAGCAGTGCGTCTGAGGGTCGATGTTCTTTTTCTGGGTTGTAGCTAATGGGGGTAGAGTGTGCTCTTCGGACAAGTCTGAGGAGAGCTTATATAAATGGTGCTCAACTCTGCAACATCAACACATGTTCAATGACAAAACTCAATGGAGTGGGGCTTCCGGGAAGATGGCGGAAGAGTAAGACGCGGAGATCACCTTCCTCCCCACAGATACGCCAGAAATACATCTACACGTGGAACAACTCCTACAGAACACCTACTGAACGCTCAGAGGCAGAAGACCTCAGACCTCCCAAAAGGCAAGATACCCCCCACATACATGGGTAGGGCAAAAGAAAAAAGGATAAACAGACACAAAAGGATAGGGACGGGACCTGCACCAGTGGGAGGGAGCGGTGAAGGAGGAAACGTTTCCACACACTGGGAAGACCCTTCGCGGGCGGAGACTGCGGGTGGCGGAGGGGGAAAGCTTCGGAGCCACGGAGGAGAGCACAGCAACAGGGGGGCCGAGGGCAAAGCGGAGAGATTCCCGCACATAGGGTCAGGGCCGACCGGCACTCACCAGGCCGAGAGGCTTGTCTGCTCACCCGCCGGCGCGGGCGGGGCTGGGAGTTGAGACTCGGGCTTCGGTTGGAGCGCCGGGAGAGGACTGGGGCTGGTGGCGAGAACACAGCCTGCAGGGAGTTAGTGCGCCACGGCTAGCCGGGAGGGAGTCCAGGGAAAAGTCTGGACCTGCCGAAGAGGCAAGAGACTTTTTCTTCCCTCTTTGTTTCCTGGTGCGCGAGGAAAGGGGATTAAGAGCGCTGCTTAAAGGAGCTCCAGAGACGGGCGCGAGCCGCGGCTAAAAGCGCGGACCCCAGAGACGGGCAGGAGACGCTAAGGATGCTGCTGCCGCCGCCACGAAGAAGCCTGTGTGTGAGCACAGGTCACTCTCCACACCCCCCTTCCGGGGAGCCTGTGCAGCCCGCCTTTGCCAGGGTCCCGGGATCCACGGACGACTCCCCTGGAAGGACGCACTGCGCGCCTCAGGCTGCTGCAACGTCACGCCGCCCTCTGCCGCCGCAGGCTCGCCCCACCCTCCGTGCCCCTCCCTCCGCCCCGCCTGAGTGAGCCAGAGCCCCCGAATCAGCGGCTCCTTTAACCCCGTCCTGTCTGAGCAAAGAACAGACGCCCTACAGCGACCTACACGCAGAGGCGGGGCCAAATCCAAAGCTGAGCCCCTGGGAGCTGTGAGAGCAAAGAAGAGAAAGGGAAATCTCTCTCAGAAGCCTCAGAAGCAGCGGATTAAAGCTCCACAATCAACTTGATATACCCTGCATCTGTGGAATACATGAATAGACAACGAATCATCCCAAATTAAGGAGGTGGACTTTGAGAGGAAGATTTATGATTTTTTCCCCTTTTCCTCTTTTTGAGAGTGTGTATGTGTATGCTTCTGTGTGAGATTTTGTCTGTATAGCTTTGCTTTCACCATTTGCCCTAGGGTTCTATCCGTCCGTTTTTTTAAAATTTTTTTCTTTTTTTTCTCTTAATAATTATTTTAATTTTAATAACTTCATTATATTTTATCTTATTTTATTTTATTATACTTTATCTTTTCTTTCTGTTTTACTTCCTTCTCTCCTTCCTCCCTCCCTCCCTTCTTTCTTTCTTTCTTTCTTTCTACTTCTACTAATTATTTCTTTCTACTTTTTCTCCCTTTTATTCTGAGCCGTGTGGATGAAAGGCTCTTGGTGCTACAGCCAGGAGTCAGTGCTGTGCCTCTGAGGTGGGAGAGTCAACTTCAGGACACTGGTCAACAAGAAACCTCCCAGCTCCACATAATATCAAATGGCGAAAATCTCCCAAGAGATCTCCATCTCAACACTAGCACCCAACTTCACTCAACGACCAGCAAGCTACAGTGCTGGACATTCTATGCCAAACAACTAGCAAGACAGGAACACAATCCCACCCATTAGCAGAGAGGCTGCCTAAAATCATAATAAGTCCACAGACACCCCAAAACACACCACCAGACGTGGACCTGCCCACCAGAAAGACAAGATCCAGCCTCATCCACCAGAACACAGGCACTAGTCCCCTCCACCAGGAAGCCTACACAACCCACTGAACCAACCTTAGCCACTGGGGACAGACACCAAAAACAACGGGAACTACGAACCTGCAGCCTGCACAAAGGAGACCCCAAACACAGTAAGATAAGCAAAATGAGAAGACAGAAAAACACACAGCAGATGAAGGAGCAAGATAAAAACCCACCAGACCTAACAAATGAAGAGGAAATAGGCAGTCTACCTAAAAAAGAATTCAGAATAATGATAATAAAGATGATCCAAAATCTTGGAAATAGAATAGACAAAATGCAAGAAACATTTAACAAGGAACTAGAAGAACTAAAGATGAAACAAACAACGATGAACAGCACAATAAATGAAATTAAAAATACTCTAGATGGGATCAATAGCCAAATAACTGAGGCAGAAGAACGGATAAGTGACCTGGAAGATAAAATAGTGGAAATAACTACTGAAGAGCAGAATAAAGAAAAAAGAATGAAAAGAAATGGGAAAGTCTCAGAGACCTCTGGGACAACATTAAATGCACCAACATTTAAATTATAGGAATTCCAGAAGAAGAAGAGAAAAAGAAAGGGACTGAGAAAATATTTGAAGAGATTATAGATGAAAACTTCCCTAATATGGAAAAGGAAATAGTTAATCAAGTCCAGGAAGCACAGAGAGTCCCATACAGGGTAAATCTAAGGAGAAACATGCCAAGACACATACTAATCAAACTGTCAAAAATTAAATACAAAGAAAACATATTAAAAGCAGCAAGGGAAAAACAACAAATAACACACAAGGGAATCCCCATAAGGTTAACAGCTGATCTTTCAGCAGAAACTCTGCAAGCCAGAAGGGACTGGCAGGACATATTTAAAGTGATGAAGGAGAAAAACCTGCAACCAAGATTACCCAGCAAGGATCTCATTCAGATTTGATGGAGAAATTAAAACCTTTACAGACAAGCAAAAGCTGAGAGAGTTCAGCACCACCAAACCAGCTTTACAACAACTGCTAAAGGAATTTCTCTAGGCAAGAAACACAAGAGAAGGAAAAGACCTACAATAACGAACCCAAAACAATTAAGAAAATGGGATAGGAACATACATATCGATAATTACCTTAAATGTAAATGGACTAAATGCTCCCACCAAAAGACACAGATTGGCTGAATGGATACAAAAACAAGACCCATATATTTGCTGTCTACAATAGACCCACTTCAGACCTAGAGATACATACAGACTGAAAGTAAGGGGATGGAAAAAGATATTTCATGCAAATGGAAACCAAAAGCAAGCTGGAGTAGCAATTCTCATATCAGACAAAATAGACCTTAAAATAAAGACTATTAGAAGAGACAAAGGACACTACATAATGATCAAGGGATCGATCCAAGAAGAAGATATAACAATTGTAAATATTTATTCACCCAACATAGGAGCACCTCAATACATAAGGCAAATAGTAACAGCCATAAAAGAGGAAATCGACAGTAACACACTCATAGTAGGGGGCTTTAACACCCCACTTTCACCAATGGACAGATCATCCAAAATGAAAATAAATAATGAAACCAAGCTTTAAATGATACATTAAACAAGATGGACTTAATTGATATTTATAGGACATTCCATCCAAAAACAACAGAATACACATTTTTCTCAAGTGCTCATGGAACATTCTCCAGGATAGATCATATCTTGGGTCACAAATCAAGCCTTGGTAAATTTAAGAAAATTGAAATTGTATCAAGTATCTTTTCCGACCACAACACTATGAGACTAGATATCAATTACAGGAAAAGGTCTGTAAAAAATACAAACACATGGAGGATGAACAATACACTACTTAATAACGAAGTGATCACTGAAGAAATCAAAGAGGAAATAAAAAAAATGCCTAGAAACAGATGACAATGGAGACACGACGACCCAAAATCTATGGGATGCAGCAAAAGCAGTACTAAGAGGGAAGTTTATAGCAATACTATCCTACCTTAAGAAATAGGAAACGTCTCGAATAAACAACCTAACCTTGCACCTAAAGCAATTAGAGAAAGAACAAAAAACCCCCAAAGTTAACAGAAGGAAAGAAATCATAAAAATCAGATCAGAAATAAATGAAACAGAAATGAAAGAAACGATAGCAAACATCAAAAACACTAAAAGCTGGTTTTTTGAGTAGATAAACAATATTGATAAACCATTAGCCAGACTCATCACGAAAGAAAGGGAGAAGACTCAAATCAATAGAATTAGAAATGAAAAAGGAGAAGTAACAACTGACACTGCAGAAATACAAAAGATCATGAGAGATTACTACAAGCAACTCTATGCCAATAAAATGGACAACCTGGAAGAAATGGATAAATTCTTAGAAATGCACAACCTGCCAAGACTGAATCAGGAAGAAATAGAAAATATGAACAGACCAATCACAAGCACTGAAATTGAAACTGTGATTAAAAATCTTCCAACAAACAAAAGCCCAGGACCAGGTGGCTTCACAGGTGAATTCTACCAAACATTAAGAGAAGAGCTAACAGCTATCCTTCCCAAACTCTTGCAAAATATAGCAGAGGGAGGAACACTCCCAAACTCATTCTACGAGGCCACCATCACTCTGATAACAAAACCAGACAAGGATGTCACAAAGAAAGAAAACTACAGGCCAATATCACTGATGAACATAGATGCAAAAATCCTCAACAAAATACTAGCAAACAGAATCCAACAGCACATTAAAAGGATCATACACCATGATCAAGTGGGGTTTATTCCAGGAACGCAAGGATTCTTCAACATATGCAAATCAATCAATGTGATACACCACATTAACAAATTGATGGAGAAAAACCATATGATCATCTCAATAGACGCAGAGAAAGCTTTCAACACCCATTTATGATAAAAACCGTGCAGAAAGTAGGCATAGAGGGAACATTCCTCAATATAATAAAGGCCATATATGACAAACCCACAGCCAACATCATCCTCAATGGTGAAAAACGGAAAGCATTTCCACTAAAATCAGGAAAAAGACAAGGTGGCCCACTCTCACCGCTCTTATTCAACATAGTTTTGGAAGTTTTAGCCACAGCAATCAGAAAAGAAAAGGAAATAAAAGGAATCCAAGTCGGAAAAGAAGAAGTAAAGCTGTCACTGTTTGCAGATTACATGATACTATACATAGAGAATCCTAAAGATGCTACCAGAAAACTACTAGAGCTAATCAATGAATTTGGTAAAGTTACACGATACAAAATTAATGCACAGAAATCTCTGGCATTCCTATACACTAATGATGAAAAATATGAAAGTGAAATCAACAAAACACTCCCATTTACCATTGCAACAAAAAGAATAAAATATCTAGGAATAAACCTACCTAAGGAGACAAAAGACCTGTATGCAGAAAATTATAAGACACTGATGGAAGAAATTAAAGATGATACAAATAGATGGAGAGATATACCATGTTCTTGGATTGGAAGAATCAACATT
>NW_021697651.1:752-1054 GCF_005190385.1 Monodon monoceros | reverse complement strand
GGTTAGGGGACGGGAACGGTTTAGGGTACAAGTTAGGGGACGACAACTGTTAGGGTGAGCGTACATGTTAGGGTACGTGTTAGTGTTAGCAGATGGGTTAGGATTAGGGGACAGGTTAGGTTACGGCTCGGGTAAGGGTTAGGGTTAGGGTTAGGGTTAGGTTTAGGGGACGGGGTCGGTTCAGGGTACAGGTTATGGTACGACAACGGTTTAGGGTGAGCGTACGTGTTAGGGCACGGGTTAGTGTTAGCGTACGGGTTAGGATTAAGGGACGGTTAGGGTAAGGCTTCGGGTAAGGGTAC
>NW_021697651.1:402-652 GCF_005190385.1 Monodon monoceros | reverse complement strand
GGAGGGTACAGGTTAGGGTACGACAACGATTTAGGGTGAGCGTACGTGTTAGGATATGGTTCTTGTAAGCGTACGGGTTCGGATAAAGGGACGGGTTACGGTAAGGCTTCGGGTAAGGGTTAGGGTTAGGGTTAGGGTTAGGGGACGGGAACGGTTTATGTTACAAGTTAGGGGACGACAACTGTTTAGGGTGAGTGTACATGTTAGGGTACGTGTTAGTGTTAGCAGATGGGTTAGGATTAGGGGACAG
>NW_021697651.1:0-302 GCF_005190385.1 Monodon monoceros | reverse complement strand
GGTTAGGGGACGGGAACGGTTTAGGGTACAAGTTAGGGGACGACAACTGTTAGGGTGAGCGTACATGTTAGGGTACGTGTTAGTGTTAGCAGATGGGTTAGGATTAGGGGACAGGTTAGGTTACGGCTCGGGTAAGGGTTAGGGTTAGGGTTAGGGTTAGGTTTAGGGGACGGGGTCGGTTCAGGGTACAGGTTATGGTACGACAACGGTTTAGGGTGAGCGTACGTGTTAGGGCACGGGTTAGTGTTAGCGTACGGGTTAGGATTAAGGGACGGTTAGGGTAAGGCTTCGGGTAAGGGTAC
>NW_021697650.1:411-1508 GCF_005190385.1 Monodon monoceros | reverse complement strand
TGCTTATAACATGTTGAACTCTGTCATATGCTAGGGGTGACAAATTTATAAAGAAAATTGAATAATGTTAAGCTTCAGTACTCTCATTTTAGCAGAGTAGAAGTGTGTTGATGTTGAATAGATAGTACAGTATCATTTAAAATGTAAGTTATAAAAAAATCACATTTAAACAGAAAACAAGAGGGGGAAAGAACAGTAGCATAGCATAGAATACATTTAGTAAAAAGACACTTTGGTATTTTGCAAGTAGATAGAAGCCCATCAACTTAATATGGAAAAGTGATTAACCACATTGTCAGAAAGAGCTACTTTATGGCAACATCTAAAAGGATGAAAGAGGCAAGTGCTATTGGGATCAGAACAATGAGCTTTGTTTTCCTTTTATACTGTCTACTGTTTTTCTGTATCCATATGTTGGTGCCCACATTTGTAGATATTTCCATACCTTCATCATTGGTAAAATTCTATCAGTATGTACTTAGGAATCATTAAATTTGCTTTACAAGACTGAAAAACTATGCTTTGAGCTTCATGAAGTGTCAACAGCATAAAGATGGAAAAAGGATAAACTTCAAAAAACATATATTCAGAATCAGCCTCTTATAGTTGATATTACAGTCCAAAGAATTGACACCATGTTACTTGTCAAAGGGAATTGTTCATAGCCGTATAAACTGAAAAGAGCAAAGTGAATAGGGAGTGATGCTCATTGAGAAATTGACTTTAGGAAACCAGGGAGAAAATTCTGACTAAAGGAGCCACTGGAAGACATTGAATGCACAGTACTTGGAATTGCCTAACAAGGGACATCACATGTCCTTGGCCTCTACCAGTGCCTAGAAGGACAAAAACAAACGTGATAAGTTAGATAACTCATAGCTAAACATAGGTCAAAAACCAAGAACTTTCTGTAGTTTTTGAAAAGAATGGGATTAAATGAACTAAATTAAGGAAAAAATGCTTATAAAAATATTGGAGGTCTTAAAGATTTGTCTATTTCAATAATTTTAAATTTTAATTAATTTTAATGAAGTATAGTTGATTTACCATATTATATTAGTTTCGGGTATACAACATAGTGATTCAATATTTTTATA
>NW_021697650.1:0-401 GCF_005190385.1 Monodon monoceros | reverse complement strand
TACTGATGCTGTGAATATAGGGGTGCATGTAACATTTTGAATTATAGTTTTGTCAGGATATATGTCCAGGAGTAGGATTGCTGGATCATATGGCAACTCTATTTTTAGTTTTTTGAGGACCCTCCATACTGTTTTCCATAGTGGGTGCACCAATTTGCATTTCCACCAGTGCAAACGATGATCATTCTGACTAGGGTGAGGTGTAGTTTTGATTTACATTTCTCTAATAATTAGTGATGTGGAGCATGTTTCCATGTGACTCTTGGTGATCTCATTTGGAGAAATGTCTATTTAGGTTTATGCCCATTTTTCAATTGAGTGGTTTTTCTTGTTATTTAGTTGTATGAGCTCTTTGTATATTTTGGAAATTAAGCCCTTGTTGGTTGCATCATTTGCAAATA
>NW_021697649.1:0-1239 GCF_005190385.1 Monodon monoceros | reverse complement strand
GGGGGGACCCTGTGGGGACTTGGAAGGAGTGGCACCAACCCTGGTGACTCTAGGTGTGATGGCAAGCCACTGGGTGCTCTTGGGTGGGAGAGTGACACTTCTGGACTTGTGTTTGAAAGGATGGCTGTGGCTACTGTAAGGAGAAAAGTCAGAGGTGGGTGAGAGAGAGAAAGCAGGGTGGCCAGCGAGGAGGTGGGGACGGTGGCCACGTGAGCGGTGACCTGGGTGGCCAGGTGAGCTGTAGCTTAGAGGACCGTGCCCTTAACTAATTTAGCAGCCATGTCGTGCTTGGAGCCAGGCGGGCCTTGGACATCAGAGGAGCACGTGTGGTCAGGTCACACTGTGAGTGTGTGATTACCGCGCCTCGAGCTGGAGGCCACCTGCCGCACCTGTCAGGACAGTGTCACCAGTGACGGGCGGCAGTTCGCAGGGACAGCAGAGGCGACAGCTCTTGTATTCCACATACGACACTGGAAAGGCTCCCCTTCCGGCCTCCTGGTGTGGATGAAGTCGCTCGAGCTTTCTCGCGGGCCCTTGAGCCCGCCGCCTGCCTCTTTCCCCGTGAACTGGCTGTTCTCTGTCTGGAGGGCTACGCCACCCCCCGTGCTGGCCAGCCTGGGTCACCCACGGTCCACTGTCGCCGAGCCCTCCCGTGCAGGTCCTTGTGCCGGTCCTGAGAGCAGGGAGCAGGCCGTCGGTTGGACTGATGGAAGTTTGAGACCAGAGCCTTCCCTGTTGGAGGTGACTGTCCCCCTCGTGGGGTCCCGTGCGGGGAGAGCCCCGCGGGCTAGGCCGGGCCCTCGACCCCCCGAGGATGCTGCGGGGCCCACTCCCACCAGCGGCAGCGCTGATCCGGGGGTGGGGGTGGGGTTTGGCTGGAGGGAGCGTAACACAGACACGCGGAGTTCTGTTAATCCCCTCGGGAGGACTGTTCCTTGCCCTGGTACCCGGGGACCTGCTGACTCATTTCTCGTGGCTGCTGTTGCTTCTCCTGGGCTCGCCCCGCACTTTTTTACCACGTCTGTGGGGGTGGCCGGAGCTTACCTCCTGCCGGGATCTTAGCCTCCCTTCTGGGTTGCGATGGTCAGTGTAAAATTTATTGTTTCCATCCACCGGAGTCCTTGGAGGTGCTGGTTGGGTTAGGACGAGAGGGGCCACCGCAGCGATCCCAGACACGTTATTTTCCTCTTAGCTCCGTCAGGCCTCCCACCAGCCCCGCTTTTGCCCAAAACATAGGAG
>NW_021697648.1:0-1323 GCF_005190385.1 Monodon monoceros | reverse complement strand
TATCTGTGCATGTGTGTGTGTGTGCTGGTGTAGGCTGTGCATTGAGTCACACTGAGGTGTTTGTGTATGCTTGTGTGTGGTGGTATAGATTGTGCATTGAGTCACAGTGCCATGTGTGTGTGTGCACGCTGGTATAGGCTGTGTATTGAGTCACAGTGATGTGTGTGTCTGTGTGTTGTGGTATAGACTGACCATTGTGTCCCACTGAGGTGTGTGTGTGTGTGCGCATGCTGGTACAGGCTGCGCAGAGTCACCGTGAGGTGTCTGTGTGTGTATGTGCAGGTACAGGCTGCGTGTTGAGTTACAGTGAGGTGTATGTGTGTGTGTGTGTGTGTGTGATGTTATATGCTGTGCACTAGGACACAGTGAGCCATGTGTGTGTGTTGGTATAATCTGAGCATTGAGTCACAGTGAGGTGTGGTGTCCTTGCCTGTGCTGGTATGGACTGTGCATTGAGTCACAGCCATGTTAGTGTGTGTTTGTGTATTTGGTTCTGTAGAGTCTGCATGAGTCACAGTAAGGTGTGTGTGTGTGCTGCTATAGGCTAAGAATTGAGTAACAAATAGGTGTGTGTATGTGTGTGTGTATGCTGGTATGGACTTTGCATTGAGTCACGGAGGTGTGTGTGTGTGCGTGTGTGTAGTGCTATATACTGTGCTTTGGGTCCCAGTGACCCTGCGTTTCTGGGTATGTTTGTCTTCATTGGTGTAGGCTGTGTATTGAATTACAGGTAGCTGTGCATGTGAATTTGTGTGTGTGTGTGATGGTATACCGTGTGCATTGACTTACAATGAGCTGTGTGTGTGTGTGTGCTGGTATAGTCTGTGCATTAAGTCACATTGAGCCCTGCATGTGTGTGCTGGTATACACAGTGCATTCACTCACAGTGAGCTGTGTGGGTGTGTTTGCTGGTGTAAGCTGTGCATTGATACAAGGTGAGCTGTGACTGTGTGTGTGGTGCTGGAATGGGCTGTGCACTGAGTCACAGTGAGCCGTGAGAGTGTGTGTGTGCTGGTAAAATCTGAGCGTTGAGTCACACTTTTGTGTGTGATGTGTGTCTGTATATACTTGTATGGACTGTGCATTGAGTCAGAGTGAGCTGTGCGTGTGTGTGTTTGTGTGTGTATTTGGTGGTGTAGAGTTTGTATTGAGTCACACTAAGCTGTGAGTGTGTGTGTGTGATGGTATAGGATGTACATTGAGTCACAGAGAGCTGTGTGTGTTTGTCTTGACTGGTATAGGCTGTGTGTTGTGTCACAGTTAGCTGTGCGTGTGTGATGGTATAGAGTGTGCATTGACTTACACTGAGGCATGTTTGTGTGC
>NW_021697647.1:0-1352 GCF_005190385.1 Monodon monoceros | reverse complement strand
CTTAGGGCTGACTTGGAGGGGGCCTGGGGTTCTCGGAGGGACTGGGGTAACACTTCTTGTCTCTGTCTGCAACCTGATGAAGCAGGTGGGAGATGTACAGGTCAGCCCCACGTCTGGGACCTTCCACATGGCTCTTGGCTAATACCCTCTACCCGGCTCCCAACCCCAGCCTCTGCTCTGCCTCCAGAAAGCCCCTGCCCCTGTTCCCCAGCCCTCATCCTCTTTCTCTTCCTCCACCCCACCTCCCACCAACCATTCCCTCAACTTTTGGCTGTTGAATTTTTTTTAACTTTTGTTTAAAAAAAAAAAAAACCAACTCCCCTCTCAGCTTTCCCCGAAGCTTCAAAGCATTTTGGGCTGAGGTCTCAGGGAATGGGAATGGGGGTGGGAAAGGCACGTGCACGGTTGGGTTTAAGGCCTGGGCTCTGGAATCAGATGGACCTGGGTTAGAATCCTGACTCTTGGCAGTTAGCTGTGTGACCTTGGACAAGTGTATTAACCTTTTGAGCTTTGGAGGGCATCCAGTCAGTGGCCCCCCAGCCCCAGGGCTCTGTGAGGACCCAGTGAGACGCTGCATGTGCTGGCACATGGGTCATGCTCCATATCACAAGCTGGCGTGGATGTGGCTCCGGCCGAAGCTTGTCACCAGGGCTTCTCATTGGCATGACTGGGGTGGCCCAGGCCATGGGTCTGCACCCAAGGCCCCAGAACATGGCTGTGGGACTCTGTGCTCTGTGATTCTGCTTCCAGATCTTTCTGGATCTTTCTTGCATCTTCTGTCTCCTTGTCTGTCTCAGTCTCTCAGTGTCTGTCTCTCTCTCTCTCGCTTTTTCTTCCAACTTCTCTCGTCTCTTGGGACTCTTTACGGTTCTACATCTTCATTTCACTCTTGGGAACTCTGTCTTGGGCTCTGAAGGGGGGGTTGTAAGTGTTGTGTAGGGGCAGGAGGGGTGTCCTACTGAAAGTTCTGGGGGGATTCTGAGAGAAGACTGCTAGAAGTTGAGAAAGCCTGGAATGGAGGGAAATCTGGAAGGATTTGGGATAGAAGTTGGAATTTGGGATAGAGGCTTGGATCTGGGAGGGTCTAGGGTCAGGGCTGGGGGTCTGAAGTGAAAGATTAGCAAGGTCTGGGGTGGAAACTGGGATGGGTCGGGGCTGCCTAGTATTCAGGCGGGGGCTGGAGTGTGGACAATGGTAGCTGGTTGGGGCTGGAGCAGGGGCCAGGCTGAGACTCAGGCTGGCGCTGAGCCCCCGTGTCCCCACAGTCAGGTGGCTCAGACCAGGAACGCACCAAGAAGAAGCGCCGGGGGGACCGGTACTCCGTGCAGACATCGCTGATTGTGGCCACGCTC
>NW_021697646.1:0-14267 GCF_005190385.1 Monodon monoceros | reverse complement strand
TACACCATAAACATCTCCAGAGTGTCTGTTGGCAATTTACATCCCGCCCATCAGCATAACAAGGCTCCCTGTTCTCCATGGCCTGTCCTGTGTTTCTGGTTTTTACACTTTTTTCAGATGGCCCTTTTGACGAATGGGAAATGAGACTTCATTGTAGTGCGGATTTCCGTTGCTCGAGTGCTTGGTTGGCCAAAAAGGGCATATGCGTTTTTTCCTGAATATATTCAGGAAAAAATGTATACACACTTTTTGTCCAAGTGCATCACTGTCAAAGATCTGCTGCTTTTCACATGCTTTAAATGCAATTCCAATCTACCTCCTGAAATATGATATCTGCAATTCTGCCTCGTTTTCAAGTCCTCTTTGCAGACTTACTTCAATATATTTTTGCCAATAGCTGTCATTTATAACTCTGCAGGTTTGTGAATTACAGTGCCCGTGATTTCCTTTCTTAACTCGTTTCCTTGAAAGCTGGCCACAGAACCGCAGGTTTGCTTCAGGCCGTAATCAGGGTCCAGCATGGCACTCTGAGCCTTTGGTTAATTCCTCTTCCTGGTGGGAAATTAGAGTTAAATGTGCTCCTCCAGACACCTGCCTCACTCCCAGCCCTTTGGTGATGTGTGTCCTCTGGTTTGAGGCCACATGTGCTGGGTTCCTCACCTTTGGCTGATGTGGCCCCAGTAGTGTGAGGACACTCCTGCCTGGTTCCCATCCCCTTGGTGATGTGGGCCCTCCGGTGAGAGTCTGATCCTGGTTGGGTTCCTCACACTTCTGTGAGGTGGGCCCTCTTCTCTGAGGTCACTCCTGCCTGGCTGGCACACCCCACCTTGGCGACGTTGGCCCTCTGGTGGGAGTTGGTGCCTGCTGGGAGTCTCCTCCCCTTGGTAATGAGGGCCCTCTGGCGTCAGGCCCTAACTCCTTGGCTCCCAAAATTTTCTGATGTGTGCCCTGTGGTGCGAGTACACTCCTGCCAGGTTGCCAACCCCATGGGAATGTGGGCCTTCTGCTCTGAGGTCCCAACGGTGGGTTGCTCAGTTTCATGATGAGGGCCCTCTGGTGTGAGTTCACTCTGGCCTGGATCCCATAGCCTCGCTGCTCCTGGCCACCTGCGGGGAGGTTACAACTGCGGGATTCCTCACCTTTTTTCTTCTATGGGCCCTCTGTTTTGAGACTCCTCCTGCCTGCCTCACTGCCAGCCCCTTGGTGATGTGTGTCCTCTGGTTTCAGGCCACGTGTGCTGGGTCCCTCACCTTTTGATGATGTGGACCCACTGGTGTGAGGACACTCCTGCCTGGTTCCTATCCCCTTGATGATGTGGGCCCTCTGGTGAGAGTGTGATCCTGGCTGGGTTCCTCACCCTTCTGTGAGGTGGGCCCTCTGCTGTGAGGTCACTCCTGCCTGGCTGGCACACCCCGCCTGGGCAACGTCGGCTCTCTTGTGGCAGTTGGAGCCTGCTGGGAGCCTCCTCCCCTCGGTGATGAGGGCCCTCTTGCGTCAGGCCCTAACTGCTGGGTACCCACATTTTCTGATATGTGCTAAGTGGTGCGAGGACACTCCTGCGAGGTTCCCATCCCCATGGGGATGTGGGCCTTCTGCTCTGAGGTCCCAATGGCTGGGTTGCTCACAGTTTCATGATGTGGGCCCTCTGCTGTGAGTTCACTGCAGCCTGGATAGCATAGACTCGGTGCTCTGGGCCGCCTGCTGGGAGGTTGCCACTGCAGGATTCCTCAGCTTTTTTATTCTGTGGGCCCTGTGTTGTGAGGCTACTCCTGCCTGCCTCACTCCGAGCCCCTTGGGGATGTGGGTCCTCTGGTTTAGGCCACATGTGCTGGGTTCCTCACGTTTCTATGATGTGGCCACACTTGTGTGAAGACAGTCCTGCCTGGTTCTGATCCCCTTGGTGATGTGGGCCCTCTGGTGAGAGTCTTATCCTGGCTGGGTTCCTCACCCTTCTGTGAGGTAGGCCCTCTGCTGTGAGGTCACTTCTGCCTGGCTGTCACGCATCACCTTGGCGACATGGGCCCTCAGTTGGGATTTTGTGCCTGCTTGGAGTCTCCTCCTCTTGGTAATGAGGGCCCTCTGGCATCAGGCCCTAACTTCTGGGCTCCCAAAATTCTCTGATGTGTGCCCTCTGGTGCGAGTACACTTATGCCATGTTCCCAACCACATGGGAATGTGGGCCTTCTGCTCTGAGGTCCCAACGGCGGGGTTGCTCACAGTTTCATGATGAGTGCCCTCTGTTTTGAGTTCAGTCAGGTCTGGATCCCATAGCCTCGCTGCTCCTGGCCGCCTGCTGGGAGGTTCCAACTGTGGGATTCCTCACCATTTTTATTCTATGGGCCCTATGTTTTGAGGCTCCTCCTGCCTGCCTCACTCCCAGCCCCTTGGTGATGTGTGTCATCTGGATTGAGGCTCCGTGTGCTGGGTCACTCACATTTCGGTGATGAGGCCCCACTGGTGTGAGGACACTCCAGCCTGGTTCCCATTCCCTTGGTGATGTGGGCCCTCTGGTGAGAGTCTGATCCTCTTTGGGTTCCTCACACTTTTGTGAGGTGGGCCCTCTGCTCTGAGGTCACTCCTGCCTGGCTGGCACACCCCTCATTGGTGACGGCAGCCCTCTTGTAGCAGTTGGAGCCTGCTGGGAGCCTCCTCCCCTCGGTGATGAGAGCCCTCTGGCGTCAGGCCCTAACTGCTGGGCTCCCCACATTTTCTGATGTGTGCCCACTGATGCGATGACACTCCTGCTTGGTTCCCTTCCCCATGGGGATGTGGGCCTTGTGCTCTGAGGTCACAACGGCTGGTTTGCTCACAGTTTCATGATGAGGGCCCTCTCTTGTGAGTTCATCACTGCCTGGATCCCATAGCCTCGGTGCTCTGGGCCGCCTGCTGGGATGTTCCAACTGCTGGATTCCTCACCTTTTTTATACAATGGGCCATGTGTTGTGAGGTTAATCCTGCCTGCCTCGCTCCGAGACCCATGGTGATGTGGGTCCTCTGGTTTGAGGACACATTTTCTGGGTACCTCAACTTTTGATGATGTGGCCCCACGTGTGTGATGACACTCCTGCCTGGTTCACAGCCCCTTGCTGATGTGGGCACTCTGGTGAGAGTCTGATCCTGGCTGGGTTCCTTATCCTTCTGTGAGGTGGGCCCTCTGATGTGAGGTCACTCCTGCCTGGCTGGCTCACATCGCCTTGGCGATGTGGGCCCTCGGTTGGCCACTGAAGCATGCTGAGAGGCTTCTACACTCTTTAATGAGGGCCCTGGCAAAAACGCATATGCACTTTTTGAACAAGTGCATCATTGTCGAGGATCTGCCTCTTTTCCTATGCTTTCAGAGCACATCCCGTCTACCTCTTGAAATCATATTCCTGGAATTCTGCCCCGCTTTCAAGTCCTCTACGCAGCCTTACCTCAATATATTTTTGTATGATACCAGTCATTTATAACTCTGCAGGTTTGTTAATTACACTGTCTCTGAGCTTCTTTCTTCAACTCGATTTCTTGTGAGCTGGCCGCAAAACTGCAGGATTGCTTCAGGCCCTAATCTCTTTCCGGCTGGGCACACTGAGCCTTTGATTAATTCCTCTTTCTGGTGGGAAATGAGCATTCGATTTGCCCGTGCAGACACCTACAGCTAGTCTCTCATTGGTTCTCCCTATTCCTGTTCATCTTGCGCAGAAATTGTAGTCTGTGCCAAACACGAGGTTAAAGGCACTGACTCTCCAAGTGGGTAGAGAGTTAGTAAAGCGTCTGGAATGGTGAAACTGAGTACCAGGGGCGAAACCTGAGAGGCATTTAAAATTGTTTCCCATTCACATGGTGGACGATACTCTGTGTTTCCCATGAATGTTTTAGCTGAAGGAAGAATTCCTTAACCCTGGAGAGTTCGGACCCATGGATAGGGTACCATGCAGTATGACTTCAAAGGGTCTGCATTTGTTCACCGAACCTCACCAATGCTGTAAGTCCGAAGTGTCCAGCCTTATGTGTCACACAGCTCTGCGTGTAGATGTGGTAAATCCAGGTTGCATCACAAGCCCTGAATGAATTATTTAAGAATTGCTCTCTATTTCACTCTCATTGGGTTTTGTTATTGTAATTTAGTGTGATAGTGGGATTTATCGGATTTTCACTGCTGCGCTTATGCCGCTGTACACACGCTTGATTCTCTTACAGAGACATATAAATCAATGGGTTTTAAGATTCTTACAAGTCACGTATATTCCTAGGCGTTGAATATGTGGTGTTCAGTCCATGTCATTGAGAAAGGAGTAGGTCTTGACTATTACATATTTGGCTTATGGAACGGTATCTGTGCTATTTTCAAGCTCTTGTTTTATGCAGCACCCCAACTCACCTTTCCCCATAAGCAAGCATAAGTTGGTTTTCTAAATTTGAGACCTTGTTCTGTTTTGTAATTCAGTTCATGTGTAGCCAAGTTTTCATTCCATGTATTAGTGATATCTTATGAAGTTTCTTCTTCTGTGTGACTTATTTCTCGTAGAATGATCATGCCTGAATCCACTCATCATGCCGCTACGGGCCTGATGACGTAGATTTCATTGCTGAGTGATATTCCTTTGTACGTACGTACCACAACTTCTTTATCCATTTTTTGCTTTCTCGGATATTTAACTTGTACCGTAGACGAGGTTCTTGTAAACAGAGCCGTCCCAAACTTTGGGGTGGCTGTGTGTTTTTGATTTTAATTTCCCTAAGCTATAGGACCATAAGTGGAAGTGCCATAGGCTGTGTTGCTTTGTTTCCTACGTGTTTCAGGAAACACCATACACTTCTCTAGAGTGGCTGTTGGCAATTTACATACCGCTCATCAGCATAACAAGGCTCCCTGTTCTCCATGACTTGTCCTGCTTTTCTGGATTTTACACTTTTTTCAGATGGCCCTTTTGACCAGGCGGCAGTGAGACTTCATTGTAGTGCAGATTTCCTTTAAACGCTTGCTTGGTTGGCCAAAAAGTGCGTATGCGTTTTTTCCTGAATATATTCAGCGAAAAACGCATACGCCCTTTTTGGCCAAGTGCATCATTGTCGACATTCTGCCTCTTTGCCAATGTTTTAAGTGCAATTCCAGTCTACCCCCTGAAATCGTTTTCCTGAAATTCTGCCCCGCTTTCAAGTCCTCTTCGAAGACTTACTTCAATACATTTTTGGACGATAGCTGTCGTTCATAACTCTGCAGGTTTGTGAATTACAGCAACCCTGAGCTCCTTTCTTCAATACGCTTTCTTGTGAGCTGGCCGCAAAACCTCAGGATTTCTTCAGGCCCTAATCAGTTTCCAGCAGGGCACGCTGAGCCTTGGGTTAATTCCTCTTCCAGGTGGGAAATGAGTGTTCCATTTGCCCCTGCAGAAACCTACAGCTAGTCTCTCATTGGTTCTCCCTATTCCTGTTCATCTTGCGCAGAAATTGCAAACTGTGCCAAAGAGGAGGTTAAAGGCACTGACTCTCCAAGTGGGGAGAGTGTTAGTAAAGCGTCTGGAATGGTGAACCCGAGTACCAGGGGACGAAAACTGAGATGCATTTGAAAACGTTTCCCAATCACACGGTGGACCATACTCTGGGTTTCCAGTGCATGTTTTAGCTGAAGGAAGAGTCCCTTTAACTTGGAGAGTTGGGTCCATGGAATGGGTACCATGCAGTATGACTTCAAAAGTTCTGCGTTTGCTCACCGAACCTCACCAATTTTATCAAGCCGAAGTGTCCAGCCTTATGTCTCACCCAGCTCTGGGTGTACATGTGGTAAATCCAGGTTGCATCACAAGCCCTGAATGAATTATTTAAGAATTGCTCTCTATTTCACTGTCATTGTGTTTTGTTTTTGAAATTTATTTTGATAATGGGATTTATCGGATTTTCACTGCTGCGTTTAGGCTGCTGTACACACCCTTGATTTCCTTATGGAGACATATTAAACCATGGGTTTTAAGTTTCTTACTTGTCAGGTATATTCCCAGGCGTTGAATATGGGGTGTTGAGTCCATTTCGTTGAGCAAGGAGTAGGTCTTGTCTATTATATATTTGGCTTATGGAATGATATCTGTGCTAATTTCAATCTCTGGTTTTGTGCAGCAGCCCAACTCACCTTTCCCCATAAGCAAGCATAAGTTGGTTTTCTAAATTTGAGACCCTGTTCTGTTTTGTAATTCAGTTCATGTGTAGCCAAGTGTACATTCCGTGTATTAGTGATATCTTATGTTGTTTCTTTTTCTGTGTGACGTATTTCTCATAGAATCTCGTACCTGAATCCACTCATTATGCCACTACGGGCCTGATGACGTAGATTTCATTGCCGAGTGATTTTCGATTGTACGTGTATACCACAACTTCTTTATCCATGTTTTGCTTTCTCGGTATTTAACTTGTACCATAGACGAGGTTCTTGTAAACAGAGCCGTCCCAAACTTTGGGGTGGCTGTGTGTTTTTGATTTTAATTTCCCTAAGCTATAGGACCATAAGTGGAAGTGCCATCGGCTCTGTTGCTTTGTTTCCTACGTGTTTCCGGAAACACTATACACTTCTCCAGAGTGGCTGCTGGCAATTTACATCCCGCCCATCAGCATAAAAAGGCTCCCTGTTCTCCATGACTTGTCCTGCCTCTCTGGATTTTACACTTTTTTCAGATGGCCCTTTTGACCGGGGGGCAGTGAGACTTCATTTTAGTGCAGATTTATTTTACACGCTTGCTTGGTTGGTCACAAAGTGCGTATGCGTTTTTTCCTGTATATATTCAGGAAAAAACGCATACGCCCTTTTTGGCCAAGTGCATCATTGTCGACATTCTGCCACTTTTCCTATGCTTTAAGTGCAATTCCAGTCTACCCCCGAAATCGTTTTCCTGAAATTCTGCCCCGCTTTCAAGTCCTCTTCGAAGACTTACTTCAATACATTTTTGGACGAGAGCTGTCATTCATAAATCTGCAGGTTTGTGAATTACAGTGTCCCTGATCTCCTTTCTTCAAATCGCTTTCTTGTGAGCTGGCCGCAAAACCGCAGGATTGCTTCGGGCCCTAATCTTTTTCAGCAGGGCATGCTGAGCCTTTGGTTAATTCCTCTTCCTGGTGGGAAATGAGCTTTCCATTTGCCCGTGCAGACAACTACAGTTAGTCTCTCATTGGTTCTCCCTATTCCTGTTCATCTTGCGCAGAAATTGGAAACTGTGCCAACCACAAGGTTAAAGGCACTGACTCTTCAAGTGGGGAGAGTGTTAGTAAAGCGTCTGGAATGGTGAACCCGAGTACCAGGGGATGAAAACGCAGATGCATTTGAAAACGTTTCCCAATCACACGGTGGAACATACAATGGGATTCCCATGCATGTTTTACCTGAAGGTAGAATCCCTTCAACCTGGAGAGTTGGGACCCATGGAATGGGTACCATGAAGTATGACTTCAAAGGGTCTGCGTTTGCTCACCGAACCACACCAATGCTATCAGCCCAAAGTGTCCAGCCTTATGTCTCACACAGCTTTGGGTGTAGATGTGGTAAATCCAGGTTGCATCACAAGCCCTGAATGAATTATTTAGAATTGCTCTCTATTTCACTGTCATTGTGTTTTGTTTTTGAAATTTATTTTGATAATGGGATTTATCGGATTCTCACTGCTGCGTTTAGGCCGCTGTACACATGCTTGATTTCCTTATGGAGACATATAAATCCATGGGTTTTAAGTTTCTTACTTGTCAGGTATATTTCCATACGTTGTATATGGGGTGTTGAGTCCATTCCGTTGAGCAAGGAGTAGGTCTTCTCTATTATATATTTGGCTTATGGAACGGTATCTGTGCTAATTTCATTCTCTGGTTATGCAGCAGCCCAACTCACCTTTCCCCGTAAGCAAGCATAAGTTGGTTTTCTAAATTTGAGACACTCTTCTGTTTTGTAATTCAGTCCACGTGTAGCCAAGTTTACATTCCGTGTATTAGTGATATCTTATGATGTTTCTTTTTCTGTGTGACTTATTTCTCGTAGAATCATCGTACCTGAATCCACTCCTTATGCCGCTATGGGCTTGATGACGTAGATTTCATTGCTGAGTGATATTCCTTTGTACGTACGTACCACAACTTCTTTATCCATTTTTTGCTTTCTCGGATATTTAACTTGTACCGTCGACGAGGTTCTTGTAAACAGAGCCGTCCCAAACTTTGCAGTGGCTGTGTGTTTTTGAGTTTAATTTCCCTAAGCTATAGGACCATAAGTGGAAGTGCCATAGGCTGTGTTGCTTTGTTTCCTACGTGTTTCAGGAAACACCATACACTTCTCCAGATTGGCTGTTGGCAATTTACATCCCGCCCATCAGCATAACAATGCTCCCTGTTCTCCATGACCTGTCCTGCCTTTCTGGATTTTACACTTTTTTCAGATGGCCCTTTTGACCATGAGGCAGTGAGACTTCATTGTGGTGCCGATTTATTTACAGGTTTGCTTGGTTGGCCAAAAAGTGCGTATGCGTTTTCTCCTGAATATATTCAGGAGAAAACGCATACGCACTTTTTGGCCAAGTGCATCATTGTCGACATTCTGCCTCTTTTCCTATGCTTTAAGTGCAATTCAGGTCTACCCCCTGAAATCGTTTTCCTGAAATTCTGCCCCGCTTTCAAGTCCTCTTCGAAGACTTTCTTCAATACATTTTTGGACGATAGCTGTCATTCAAACTCTGCAGGTTTGTGAATTACAGTGCCCCTGAACTCCTTTCTTCAACTCGATTTCTTGTGAGCTGGCCGCAAAACCGCAGCATTGCTTCAGGCCCTAATCTGTTTCCGTCAGGGCACGCTGAGCCTTTGGTTAATTCCTCTTCCTGGTGGGAAATGAGCATTCCATTTGCCCATGCAGACACCTATAGCTAGTCTCTCATTGGTTCTCCCTATTCCTGTTCATCTTGTGCAGAAATTGCAAAATGTGCCAAACAGGAGGTTAAAGGCACTGAGTCTCCAAGTGGGGAGAGTGTTAGTAAAGCGTCTGGAATGGTGAACCCGAGTACCAGGGGACAAAAACGGAGATGCATTTGAAAACGTTTCCCAATCACACGGTGGACCATACTCTGGGTTTCCCATGCATGTTTTAGATGAAGGAAGAATCCCTTCAACCTGGAGAGTTGGGACCCATGGAATGGGTACCATGCAGTATGACTTCAAAGGGTCTGCCTTTGCTCACTGAACCTCACCAATGCTATCAGCCCAAAGTGTCCAGCCTTATGTCTCACCCAGCTCTGGGTGTAGATGTGGTAAATCCAGGTTGCATCTCAAGCCCTGAATGAATTATTTAAGACTTGCTCTCTATTTCTCTGTCATTGTGTTTTGTTTTTGAAATTTATTTTGATAATGAGATTTATCGGATTTTCACTGCTGCGTTTAGGCCACTGTACACACGCTTGATTTCCTTATAGAGACATATTAATCCATGGGTTTTAAGATTCTTACTTGTCAGGTATATTCCCAGGCGTTGAATATGTGGTGTTGAGTCCATTTCGTTGAGCAAGGAGTACGTCTTGACTATTATATATTTGACTTATGGAACGGTATCTGTGCTAATTTCAATCTCTGGTTATGCAGCAGCTCAACTCACCTTTCCCCGTAAGCAAGCATAAGTTGGTTTTCTAAATTTGAGACTCTCTTCTGTTTTGTAATTCAGTCCACGTGTAGCCAAGTTTACATTCCGGGTATTAGTGATATCTTATGATGTTTCTTTTTCTGTGTGACTCATTTCTCGTAGAAACATCGTATCTGAATCCACTCCTTATGCCGCTATGGGTCTGATGATGTAGATTTCATTGCTGAGTGATATTCCATTGTACGTGCGTACCACAAATTCTTTATCCATTTTTTGCTTTCTTGGATATTTCACTTGTACCGTCGACGAGGTTCTTGCAAACAGAGCCGTCCCAAACTTTGGGGTGGCTGTGTGTTTTTGAGTTTAATTTCCCTAAGCTATAGGACCATAAGTGGAAGTGCCATAGGCTGTGTTGCTTTGTTTCCTATGTGTTTCAGGAAACACCATACACTTCTCCAGAGTGGCTGTTGGCAATTTACATCCCGCCCATCAGCATAACAAGGCTCCCTGTTCTCCATGACCTGTCCTGCCTTTCTGGATTTTACACTTTTTTCAGATGGCCCTTTTGACCGGGGGGCCGTGAGACTTCATTGTGGTGCCGATATCTTTACAGGCTTGCTTGGTTGGCCAAAAAGTGCGTATGCGTTTTCTCCTGAATATATTCAGGAAAAAACGCATACGCACATTTTGGCCATGTGCATCATTGTCGACATTCTGCCTCTTTTCCTATGTTTTAAGTGCAGTTATAGTCTAATCCCTGAAATCGTTTTCCTGAAATTCTGCCCCGCTTTCAAGTCCTCTTCGAAGACTTACCTCAATATCATTTTTAGACGATAGCTGTCATTCATAACTCTGCAGGTTTGTGAATTACAGTGCCCCTGAACTCCTTTCTTCAACTCGCTTTCTTGTGAGCTGGCCGCAAAACCGCAGGATTGCTTCAGGCCCTAATCTGTTTCCGGCAGGGCACGCTGAGCCTTTGGTTAATTCCTCTTCCTGGTGGGAAATGAGCGTTCCATTTGCCCGTGCAGACACCTACAGCTAGTCTCTTATTGATTCTCCCTATTCCTGTTCATCTTGCGCAAAAATTGCAAACTGTGCCAAACAGGAGCTTAAAGGCACGGACTCTCCAAGTGGGGAGAGTGTTAGCAAAGCGTCTGGAATGGTGAACCCGAGTACCATGGGACGAAAACTGAGATGCATCTGAAAACGTTTCCCAATCACAGGGTGGACCATACTCTGGGTTTCCCATGCATGTTTTAGCTGAAGGAAGAATCCCTTCAACCTGTAGAGTTGTGAACCATGGAATGGGTACCATGCAGTATGACTTCAAAGGGTCTGCGTTTGCTCACCGAACCTCACCAATGCTATCAGCCTGAAGTGTCCAGCCTTATGTCTCACCCAGCTCTGGGTGTAGATATGGTAAATCCAGGTTGCATCACAAGCCCTGAATGAATTATTTAAGAATCGCTCTCTATTTCACTGTCATTGTGTTTTGTTTTAGAAATTTATTTTGATAATGGGATTTATCGGATTCTCACTGCTGCGTTTAGGCTGCTGTACACACGCTTGATTTCCTTATGGAGACATATAAATCCATTGGTTTTAAGATTCTTACTTGTCAGGTATATTCCCAGGCGTTGAATATAGGGTGTTGAGTCCATTTCGTTGAGCAAGACGTAGGTCTTGTCTATTATATATTTGGCTTATGGAACGGTATCTGTGCTAATTTCAATCTCTGGTTTTATGCAGCAACCCAACTCACCTTTCCCCATAAGCAAGCATAAGTTGATTTTCTAAATTTGAGAACCTGTTCTGTTTTGTAATTCAGTTCATGTGTAGCCAAGTTTACATTCCGTGTATTAGTGATATCTTATGATGTTTCTTTCTCTGTGTGAGTTATTTCTCGTAGAATCATCGTACCTGAATCCACTCATAATGCCGCTACGGGCCTGATGACGTAGATTTCATTACTGAGTGATATTCTATTGTACGTACGTACCACAACTTCTTTATCCATTTTTTGCTTTCTCGGATATTTAAATTGTACCGTAGACGAAGTTCTTGTAAACAGAGCTGTCCCAAACTTTGGGGTGGCTGTGTCTTTTTGAGTTTAATTTCCCTAAGCTATAGGACCATAACTGGAAGTGCCATAGGCTGTGTTGCTTTGTTTCCTATGTGTTTCAGGAAACACCATACACTTCCCCAGAGTGTCTGTTGGCAATTTACATCCCGCCCATCAGCATAACAAGGCTCCCTGTTCTCCATGACCTGTCCAGCCTTTCTGGATTTTACACTTTTTTCAGATGTCCCTTTTGACCGGGGGGCAGTGAGACTTCATTGTAGTGCCGATTTCTTTACAGGCTTGCTTGGTTGGCCAAAAAGTGCGTATGCGTTTTCTCCTGAATATATTCAGGAAAAAACGCATACGCACTTTTTGGCCAAGTGCATCATTGTCGACATTCTGCCTCTTTTCCTATGTTTTAAGTGCAATTCCACTCTAATGCCTGAAATCGTTTTCCTGAAATTCTGCCCCGCATTCAAGTTCTCTTCGAAGACTTACCTCAATATCATTTTTGGACGATAGCTGTCATTCATAACTCTGCAGGTTTGTGAATTACAGTGCCCCTGAGCTCCTTTCTTCAACTCGCTTTCTTGTGAGCTGGCCGCAAAACCGCAGGATTGCTTCAGGCCCTAATCTGTTTCTGGCAGGGCATGCTGAGCCTTTGGTTAATTCCTCTTCCTGGTGGGAAATGAGCGTTCCATTTGCCCGTGCACACACCTACAGCTAGTCTCTCATTGGTTCTCCCTATTCCTGTTCATCTTGCGCAGAAATTGCAAACTGTGCCAAACAGGAGGTTAAAGGCCCTGACTCTCCAAGGGGGTAGAGTGTTAGTAAAGCATCTGGAATAGTGAACTCTAGTACCAGGGGATGAAAACTAAGATGCATTTGAAAAGGTTTCCCAATCACACGGTGGACCATACTCTGGGTTTCCCATGCATGTTTTAGCTGAAGGAAGAATCCATTCAACCTGGACAGTTGGGACCCATGGAATGGGTACCATGCAGTGTGACTGCAAAGGGTCTGCCTTTGTTCACCGAACCTCACCAATGCTATCAGCCCGAAGTGTCCAGCCCTATGTCTCACCCATCTCTGGGTGTAGATGTGGTAAATCCAGGTTGCATCACAAGTCCTGAATGAATTATTTAAGAATTGCTGTCTATTTCACTGTCATTGTGTTTTGTTTTTGAAATTTATTTTGATAATGGGATTTATCGGATTTTCACTGTTGCATTTAGGCCGCTGTACACACGCTTGATTTCCTTATGGATACATATAAATCCATGGGTTTTAAGATTCTTACTTGTCAGGTATATTCCCAGGCGTTGAATATGGGGTGTTGAGTCTATTTCATTGAGCAAGGAGTAGGTCTTCTCTATTATATATTTGGCTTATGGAACGGTATCTGTGCTAATTTTAATCTCTGGTTTTATGCAGCACCCCAACTCACCTTTCCCCATAAGCAAGCATAAGTTGGTTTTCTAAATTTGAGACCCTGTTCTGTTTTGTAATTCAGTTCATGTGTAGCCAAGTTTACATTCCGTGTATTAGTGATAACTTATGATGTTTCTTTCTCTTTGTGACTTATTTCTCGTAGAATCATCGTATGTGAATCCACTCATTATGCCGCTACGGGCCTGATGACATAGATTTCATTGCTGAGTGATATTCCATTGTACGTACATACCACAACTTCTTTATCCATTTTTTGCTTTATCGGATATTTAACTTGTGCCGTAGACGAGGTTCTTGTAAACAGAGCCGTCCCAAACTTTGGGGTGGCTGTGTGTTTTTGATTTTAATTTCCCTAAGCTATAGGACCATAACTGGAAGTGCCATAGGCTGTGTTGCTTTGTTTCCTACGTGTTTCAGGAAACACCATACACTTCTCCTGAGTGGCTGTTGGCAATTTACATCCCGCCCATCAGCATAACAAGGCTCCCTGTTCTCCATGACCTGTCCTGCCTTTCTGGATTTTACACTTTTTTCAGATGGCCCTTTTGACCAGGGGGCAGTGAGACTTCATTGTAGTGCAGATTTCCTTTACACGCTTGCTTGGTTGGCCAAAAAGTGCGTATGCGTTTTTTCCTGAATATTTTCAGGAAAAAACGCATACGCCCTTTTTGGCCAAGTGTATCATTGTCGACATTCTGCCTCTTTTCCTATGCTTTAAGTGCAATTCAGGTTTACCCCCTGAAATCGTTTTCCTAATATTCTGCCCTGCTTTGAAGTCCTCTTCGAAGACTTACTTCAATATATTTTTGGACGATAGCTGTCATTCAAACTCTGCAGGTTTGTGAATTACAGTGCCCGTGAGATCCTTTCTTCAACTCGCTTTCTTGTGAGCTGGCCACAAAACCGCATGATTGCTTCAGGCTCTAATCTGTTTCCGGCAGGGCATGCTGAGCCTTTGGTTAATTCCTCTTCCTGGTGGGAAATGAGCGTTCCATTTGCCCGTGCAGACACCTACAGCTAGTCTCTCATTGGTTCTCCTTATTCCTGTACATCTTGCGCAGAAATTGCAAACTGTGCCAAACAGGAGGTTAAAGGCACTGACTCTCTAAGTGAGGAGAGTGTTAGTAAAGCCTCTGGAATGGTGCACCCGAGTACCAGGGGACGAAAACTGAGATGCAT
>NW_021697645.1:0-3224 GCF_005190385.1 Monodon monoceros | reverse complement strand
ATGTATACATATATCCCCATATCCCCTCCCTCTTGCATCTCCCTCCCACCCTCCATATTCTACCTCCTTGCTCTTTAAAACACCTTGCATAACCGCAAAGAGTGTGAGAAGGGTCTGTGTTAGTGAGCCACAGTTTCAGCCATGTTGCTTTGGACCTAGAGTCTGTCATACAGAGTGAGGTAAGTCAGAAAGAGAAAAACAAGTACTGTATGCTGCCTTTTCAGAACATGCTTAAAAGCAGGGTATTCAAGAACTACAGAATCTGATCATAAAAGTGGAGTTTTATTTTAAAATCTGAATTGTAAATTATAAATATAATAGGAGATTTGTAAAATTTTTGAAAATATAGAAAAGTTTAAAGAAGAAAATTAAAATAACCAATAATCTCATTGCCTACTGATAAGCATTGTCATAGTCAACTTTATATTTGACCAGTATTTATCTAATGCATGTGTGATTCTTTATCTAAATGTGTGCACTTAAAGTTTTTCATAAAGTTATGTTGATACTGTATTTATAATGTGCTTTTATGAACCATAAGGTTTTATGCTTTATACTTCTTATACCATTTTATTGATATAAAAATTGTTTTTGAGAAAATATAGTCTTGTTATTCATGTACTTGCTTCAATTTCCAAATAGAAATGCTCTTCTACTAGCCCATACCATAATCATTTTGGTCCATCCTACGATGATGCCTCTGTATTTGTTTAGAACTTGCTTATAAAAACATCACTTAAAAAAAATGATGGTACCACCAGTGGTGTGCTGGAGTCCTGTCACACTGCTTTGCAAGAGCATTTCTTCCTAATACTGCATTCAGTGATGTCACATTTGTTGCTTGAATTCAGCCATGGGAGTATTTACAATATAGAGAAAGGAAAATGGTACAAATGAGGGCCTTTTTCTCCAGAGAACGAGTTGTTAGAATTTACTCGTCCAGCACTGGGTATAGCCATGCCATAGATTACCATGCTATTAAATGAAGATGTAAATAGATAAGGAAAAAGTCAAACCATAGAAAATGTATTATACTTCTACTTCTGTTAATATAAAATCTGTATGCACATGCAAAGAAAGATGTCTTTAAAGACTAGGGTTACCTCTGAGAAATATGACTGAGAAATCAGTGATCTGATTTTTAAAAAATTTTGTACACATTTGTATTCCTTTAGACCTTTGTAATGAAACACTTTACTCCTGTGATTAACATATATATTAAAATTTACTCCTGTGATTAACATATATATTAAAATTAATGCATTTCTTCAGGAAAATAAATTTATTGTGCTGATATTATCTTGAAGGTAATAAGAGAATAACGACCACAGTATAAGCCACTTATTTACTATTTATGATATATCAGATGTGTATGTGCTAGGTAGTTTTTGTATATGTTTACTCATCTAATCCCCCCAAATTGCCCTCATTTTACAGAAGCATCAGTTGAGGTATACAGAAGTTATGTTATCTTGACCATAATCAAACAGCGAAAATTTATGTGAATGTTTGGCTTTAAAGTCAGTTTTTTTTCCCTCTCTGCTGAATGGAAAGCTCCACTCGGTTGTTTTGGAACTACTAATTTACAAGTTCCATCTCAGAATGAATGAGAAGATCTTAAACGTATTAGGAGAATGATGACTGTTGGTACATGCCGTATGGCTAGCTTGAGGAGGGGTGGGGATTGAGATGATGCTGTCATTTGAAAGGCAAAATGAAAGGGTTGAGACAGAGAAGAGTATGGAAAATAGAGATTATGTCCACAATTCCTGATTAGAAAAGAATAAAGGTGGGAAAGGACTAGATGCAAAATTACATGATAAACAAAAATAAAAATGACTTGGCAAATGGGTGAAATTAGGACAGTAGGGGACTGCATAGGTGACAACAGAGATTGCTATGGTGAGCTAAACTCAAAATCCTGTGCCGGTAGGGTGAAGAGCACTCATGTAAAAATTGATTAGTAATGAGATAGCTTCATTACAGAATGTGTTTCTCACATTTATAGGCTATTAGATGTGGGAAATGAGGCAAAAGGTTTGTTCTTGTATACTTATACCCAATCAGATTATGTTGATTTGTCAAAGTTCAAGAATCAAGTTCTAGCTTTAGGCAAATGGCTTCATCTTGCTGTGCCTCAGCTTTCTCATGTGTAAATCAGATCATCTAAAATACTTTAATAAATTGATGTGAAAATGACATAACGATGCGCTTATTATTAGACTGGCAAAAATTGGAAAGCTGGATAATGCCAAGCTCTGGTTAAGATGTTGGGACAGTGCATTGTTGATAGCAATATGGACTGGTACAGGCATTCTGGAGAGTAATCTGGCACTAATTAGTCCGTTAAATATACATATAACCTACAACCCAACAATTCTGTTTGTGGGGACTTATCCCAATGAGATTTTCACATAGGTCCAGAAATTCTCACATACAGTACACATTATATATGAAAAATATTACACTGTGGCAAGAACCATAAATATCTCTGAGGTTTGTAGCTGAAATCATTTCCTGCTGACATCAGAAATCTCCTTCTATTTTCTCATTCTAATTGCATAACATAGCAAGATACTTCCTGCTCTATTAAGCCCTCCAAAGAAGATATTCATACGTGTTTGGAACCAGACACTTTATACATCATTTTAGAGTGTGGAATATTTAATTTGTTGTTAACTTTCATTTTGAAATGTTTGAAAAGGTTCAGGGACTAGTTAATCAAATATGGAGATACATAAGGCAGAGTTTCCGACCTCAAGAATCCTGCGTGACAACAGAAAACATTTTAGAAAAAAAACTAAAACACAGTTTTTCACTCATCAGCATGAAAAGAGAAGTTCACTTCAGATTTAAAGTCAATGATATGGTATCTTTTATCTGGACTGCAGCTCCCTAATTAAATCTTTTTGGCACTTTAACTCCAGGGAGACCCAGCTGATGATTCAAAGCTGGTCGCTGAATATGATTTAAAATCAATATGAGTGAAAGACACTCTGGGTGTGCTGTCCTTTCAAAGGAAGTGGGAGCACTTTCACACCTTGTTTGCAGAAAATCAATTGTCTAAAGCAGCTACCAGGATGATGTGGACAGAGAGAGCTTACATCTACAGATAGACCAGTGCTGTTATTCCTGATCTGAATATATTATTGCCATTTAACACTATTGCACTTTTTTTAAACATCTTTATTGGAGTATAATTGCTTTACAGTGTTGTGTTAGTT
>NW_021697644.1:0-1043 GCF_005190385.1 Monodon monoceros | reverse complement strand
CTGTGGGTAGAATCTGCCTCTCATCCTATATCACGAGGGTGGCCCATGGCTCCAGAAAGTATATCCCCCCAAGTAGGTTTATCCTGTTCACCCAGCATGTGATTAGTGTGATGCTAATTTGTACCTCCAGAGCTAAAAGAGGGGAAAAGGCTTTATAGTACAGTTGTTAAAAGCTTAGCTTTGGAGCCAGATAGACAAATATTAAGAATCCCACATTCTGTGTGGCCTTGGGCAAGTCGCTGAACTTCTCCACTGCTCAGCATTCTTATATTTAAATGAACTTTATAACAATACCACTTTTATAGGATTACTGTGAGGATTAAATCTGATGTGACAGACACTGTGCTAAACATTTTATAAATGTAATAAGTCTTCGGTGAGTACAGAAATCCTTTAAGCCTTGTAACGGATTCTCATTTTTTCTTCAAATAAAGACATGGTCAATGTAAACGTAAAATGATGCAATCACTATGGAAAACAGTTTGGCAGTTCCTCAAAAAGTTAACTATAGGATTGCTATGTGATCCAGCAACTCTACTGCTAGGTAAGTACTCCCTCCAAAATGAAAACGTATGTCCACACAAAAACATGTACACAAATGTCTGTAGGAGCTTGAGTCATAATATCCAAAATGTGAAAACAACCCAAATGTCCATCAACTGATGAATGAACACTATCAAATACTATTCAGCAATAAAAAGAAATGAAGTACTAATACATTCTATAACATGGATGGACCTCAAAAACTATATGCTAAGTGAAAGAAACCACACACAAAAGACCACATATTGTATGATTCCATTTCCTTTTAACTGAAGAATAGTTGATTTACAATGTCATGTTAGTTTCAGGTGTACAGCACAGTGATTCAGTTATATATATAAAGGTTTTATATACATCCTTTTTCATTTTGTAGCTCATTACAAAATATTGAGTATAGTTCCCTGTGCTATACAGTAGGTCCTTGTTGGTTATCTATTTTATATGTGGCAGTACGTACATGTGTGATTCCATTTGTATGGAATATCCAGAATAGGCAAGTC
>NW_021697643.1:0-2984 GCF_005190385.1 Monodon monoceros | reverse complement strand
AGTGTTGTTATGAACCAATTAACTTCTTAACAGCATACATGCCAAATAAGAGGTTAATAAAAGAGTTTCTATAACATCATTCATTTCTAGATATCTGAAATAAAGAAGGTCTCCGTGGGTTAATGTAACATAATTCCGTATGTGTATACTATCAAAGACTGCGATGAGATACCAGCAAAAAAATACGGTAACACAAATGTTAGGGACACCATCCTCACTTACCTAGATATTTGAGGATCAGATTTGAGGTCTGTATTGTGGTAAGACCCACATTATCTTTATCTGATTAAGAGCAAAATCCCACTGATGTCCACTGAGAGCTTAACTGTGATCTCTTAACCGGTACCTGAAAAAAATTTAACAAATGTGTTTAAGGACACAACCTCTTCTACCAGGGTATGTGTAAATAATCTTGGTTATTTCTATCATTATGGGACACGTCAACTAGACATGGATACTTCCAGTACCCCAAGGTTAATACCACTGTCACGAGGCCATCATTTGGTGAATGTACACCTACAAAATCCCCACGTTACCTCTGTGTTGTGGAACACCATGACTGTTACCTGAACACATGCTCACTCGGCACTCTAATGAATAAATATAAATTTTCTCTAAAATATAAAAAAATGAAAACCCATGGTTTCTAGAATGGTAAGGACTCTACATTTTCATACCTCAATAGCATGCAATAAAATTATCTTAAGTATTATTGATACCATCACCACTTACCTATCTCTCTGAAGATCAGATGGCCTGGGCTGTTGTTTAGGCCCTCATTATCACATACCTTGATACCAGCCATGTCTCACATTAAGTACCGATTATAGGCTACCCCCGATCATGGTTACTAGAATTGGTGAGGACCCTATTATTCTAAACGGAATAGCTGTACCAAATACACGGTCAGAAAGTGTTAGGGACACCATCACCACTTACCTACATTTCTGAAAGTCAGATGGCCTGTGCTCTGGTTTAGGCCCACATCATCACTTACCTGGACATTAGCAGTGTCCCCATTAATGAGCACTGTTAGGTTTACCATTATGTCTTGATAGGAGCCTGAAAAACATATTATGAAGTACATGTCAAAGGACACAATTTATTCTACCAGCGTACCTGCAAATAACCTTGTTTACTTCTATTATTATGGGACACATCAACTCTACCTGCATATAAGCAGCATTCCAAGGTCAGCATCATTTTGGCGGTAAGACCATCATTTCCTAACTGTATACCTGCAAACATCCCATGGTTACTACTGTAGGAAAGAACACCATAATTACCTGTAGACTTGTAACCTCTGGACACTTGGAAGGTAAAACAAATTTTCTCTCAAAACATAAAATGTAAATATTCACGGGCTCTAAAATTGGTAAGGACTCTATCATTTCTTACTTAAATAGCTATAATAAAAACATGTTAAGTGTTAGGGACACTATTGTCACTTACTTAGATATCTGAAAATCAGATGGCCTGTGCTATGGTTTAGGCCCACATCATCACTTAGCTGGACACCAGCAAAATCCCTGTCAATGACCATGGTAAAGTTCATCATGCTTTCCGGACTGAAACCCGACAAACACATTGTTACAAATGTTTCTACTTACACATCTTTTTTCTCCTGGATACTTACTGTATTCCATTGTTTGCACGTTTGTTAGTAACAATATCCTTTGTTGACTGGACACTTGTAAAAAACCTAGTGAACAGTAAGGGCTAATTCTTAGTAGTGTTTATGAGAGCACTAACTTTTCTTACCTGATATCTGCAAAAACAAAGCAAAACGTGGTGACACAGATGTTCGGGACACCATCATAATTTACCTAGATTTCTGAAGGTCAGAAGGGCTATAGCGTGGTAAGACTCACATAGTCACTTACTGCATCCAGCAAAGTGTCATTAACCACCATTGTTAGGGTCACTGTGATCCCCTGACTGGAACCTAAAAGAAACACACTGTGACAGATGTATTTAAGGACATAACTTTTCCTAGCAGGACACTGGCAAAGAACTTTTGTCACTTCCAACTTTATGGGCACATCAATGCTGCCTGAACACTGGCAGAACTTCAAGGTTAACACTGTTGTTACAGGTACCATCATCTCTTGACCTTGTACCTGTAAAAATTTCATGGTCAACACTGTGGTGGAGAACGTTATGCATACTTACCGGGATACCTTCAAATCTCTCATTCATTCCTAAAGTTAAACACACATTATCTCTAAACTAGAAAACTGGCTAAACTAGATCTCACAGTTATCAGTGTTTGTAAGCCCCGTATCATTCTTTTACCTGAATATTTGCAAACAACATGGTACTAACACGTGTTGGGGACACCATCATCGCTTACCTAGATTTCTGAAAATCAGATGGTCTATGTAATATTTAAGGTCCACGTCATCACTTGCCTGGATTCCATGATCTTCACCATTATCTCATGATTTGGAGCCTACAAACACACATGATGGCAACTATGATTAGGGATACGTCTCCTACATGGACCTCAAAAAATCCTATGATCAATACTATCATTAGGGGAATCATGATCTCAACCTGGATCCTTTAGTTCTAAGGTCAACACTGTAGTTAAGAGACACCATCATCTCTTGACTGGGACCTGAAAAAAACACATGGTGGCAACCCTGGTTAGGAAAACGTTTTTCCATCTGGGCCTCTGCTAATTCCATCTGTCAATTCCATTATGGCAACCACCAACTCTACCTGGATATCTAGAGATTTCTAAGGTCAACACTGTAGTTTTGGACACCATCTGCTATTCACTGGATACCTCAAAAATCCCATGGTCACTACTACAGTGAGAGCGCTGTGATATATTATCTGGATACTTGCAAGTATCTTTGTCACTACTAAGTTTTAAGACAAAATCAACCCTGAACTAGAAAACAGTAAAATCTGATGGTTGCTATTTTTGTTAGGGACATTAAAATTTCTTACCTGGATACCTACAAAAACACATGGTT
>NW_021697642.1:0-1036 GCF_005190385.1 Monodon monoceros | reverse complement strand
CCGTACCTGAATCCACTCTTTATGCCGCTACGGGCCTGATGACGTAGATTTCATTGCTGAGTGATATTCTATTGTACGTGCGTACCACAACTTCTTTATCCATTTTTTGCTTTCTCGGATATTTAACTTGTACCGTAGACGAGGTTCTTGTAAACAGAGCTGTCCCAAATTTTGGGGTGGCTGTGTGTTTTTGATTTTAATTTCCCTAAGCTATTCGACCATAAGTGCAAGTGCCATAGGCTGTGTTGCTTTGTTTCCTACGTGTTTCAGGAATCACCATACACTTTGCCAGAGTGGCTGTTGGCAATTTACATCCGGCCCATCAGCATGACAAGGCTCCCTGTTCTCCATGACCTGTCCCGCCTTTCTGGATTTTACACGTTTTTCAGATGGCACTTTTGACCGGGGGGCACTGAGATTTCATTGTAGTGCAGATTTCCTTGACACGCTTGCATTGTTGGCCAAAAAGTGCGTATACGTTCTTTCCTGAATATATTCAGGAAAAAACGCATACGCCCTTTTTGGCCAAGTGCATCATTGTCGACATTCTGCCCCTTTTCCTATGCTTTAAGTGCAATTCCAGTCTACCCCCTGAAATCGTTTTCCTGAAATTCTGCCCCGCTTTCAAGTCCTCTTCGAAGACTTACTTCAGTACATTTTTAGACGATAGCTGTCATTCATAACTCTGCCGGTTTGAGAATTACAGTGCCCCTGAGCTCCTTTCTTCAACTCGCTTTCATGTGAGCTTCCCGCAAAACTGCAAGATTGCTTCAGGCCCTAATCTGTTACCGGCAGGGCATGCTGAGACTTTGGTTAATTCCTCTTCCTGGTGGAAAATGAGCGTTCCATTTGCCCGAGCAGACACCTACAGCTAGTCTCTCATTGGTTCTACCTATTCCTGTTCATCTTGCGCAGAAATTGCAAACTGTGCCAAACAGGAGGTTAAAGGCACTGACTCTCCAAGTGGGGAGAGTGTTAGTAAAGCGTCTGGAATGGTGAACTCGAGTACCAGGGGACGAAAACTGAGATGCATTTG
>NW_021697641.1:0-6886 GCF_005190385.1 Monodon monoceros | reverse complement strand
GAAACTAACACACCATTGTAAAGCAATTATACCCCAATAAAGATGTTTAAAAAAAAAAAAAAAGAAATACAAAGGATTATAAGAAACTACTACAAACAACTATATGCCAATAAAATGGACAATCTGGAAGAAATGGACAAATTCTTGGAAAGGTACAATTTTTCAAGACTGAACCAGGAAGAATTTGAAAATACAAAGAGATCTATCATAAGTAATGAAATTGAAACAGTAATTAAAAATCTTACAACAAACAAAAGTCCAGGACCAGATGGCTTCGCAGGCGAATTCTATCAAACATTTAAGGATGAGCTAACACCTATCCTTCTCAAACTCTTCCAAAATATAGCACAGGGAGGAACACTCCCAAATTCATTCTGTGAAGCCACCATCACCCTGATAGCAAAACAAAAGATACCACAAAATAGGAATATTACAGACCAATAACACTGATGAACATAGATGCAAAAATCCTCAACAAAATATGAGCAAACAGAATCCAACAACACATTAAAAGGATCATACACCATGATCAAAAGGGATTTACCCCAGGAATGCAAGGATTCTTCAATACACACAAATCAAACAAGGTGATACACCATATAAAAAATTAAAGAATAAAAACCATATGATCATCTCAATAGATGCAGAAAAAGCTTTTGACCAAATTCAACACCCATTTATGATAAAAACTCTCCAAAAAGTGGGCATAGAGGGAACTTACCTCAACATAATAAAGGTCATATATGACAAACCCATAGCTAACATCATAATCCATGGTGAAAAGATGAAAGAATTTCCTCTAAGATCAGGATGTCCACTCTCACCACTTTTATTCAACATAGTATTGGAAGTCCTAGTCATGGCAATCAGAGGAGAAAAAGAAATAAATGGAATACAAATTGGAAAAGAAGAAGTAAAACTGTCACTGTTTGCAGATGACATGATACTGTACATAGAAAATCCTTAAAGATGCCACCAGAAAACTACTAGAATGAATTTGGTAAGTTTGCAGGATACAAAATTAATGCACAGAAATCTCTTGCATTCCTATACACTAACAATGAAAAATCAGAAAGAGAAATCAAGGAAACAATCTCATTTACCATTACAACAAAAAATAAATAAAATACCTAGGAATAAACCTATGAAAGGAGGTAAAACACCTGTATTTAGAAAACTCTAAGACACTGATGAAAGAAATCAAAGGTGACATAAACAGATGGAGAAATATACCGTGTTCTTGGATTGGAAGAATCAGTAGTGTGAAAATAACTATACTACCCAATGCAATCCCTATCAAACTACTAATGGCATTCTTCACAGAATTACAACAAAAAATTTTACAATTTTTATGGAAATACAAAAGACCCCGAATAGCCAAAGCAATCTTGAGAAAGAAAAATGGAACTGGAGGAATCAGGCTACCTGACTTCAAACTAAACCACAAAGCTATAGTAATCAAGATAGTATGGTACTGGCACAAAAACAGTAATATAGATCAATGGTACAGGATAGAAAGCCCAGAGATAAACCCACAAATATACGGTCACCTAATCTATGGGGAAGGAGGCAAGAACATACAACAAAGAATAGGCAATCTCTTCAATAAGTGGTTCTGGGAAAACTGGACAGCTAAGTGTAAAAGAACGAAATTAGAACACTACCTAACACCATACACAAAAATAAACTCAAAATGGATTAAAGACCTAAATGCAAGACCAGACACTATAAAACTCTTAGAGGAATACATAGGAAAAACACTCTTTGACATTAAACAGAGCAAGATGTCTTTTGACCCACCTCCTAGAGTAATGAAAATAAATACAAAAATAAATAAATGGAACCTAATGAAACTTCAAAGCTTTGGCACAGCAAAGGAAACCATGAACAAGTTGAAAAGACAACCCTCAGAATGGGAGAAAATATTTGCAAATGAAGCAACTGACAAAGGATTAACCTCCAAAATATACAAACAGCTCATGGAACTCAATATCAAAAAAACTACAAACAAACAATCCAATTTAAAAATGTGCATATCCTTTTGATTTTGAGGTCACTGGCTCTAATGAAATAAATACTTCATTACATTAAATCCTTACTTCATTTAAATTTAAGGAAAAAATAGATGAAAAGTTAGAATACAGGCTAAAAGTTTTATTCCAGTTATAAAAATGATGCATGTTCACTGCAGATAAAATAGTAACTTAAAACCCAGGTATACAGAGATAAAATTATGAAAGCATTAATTTATAAAAGGGAAAATTCAAGGCAAAGACAAGATATATTTTCTATCGGCCCTATGATGGAAACACAAACTACAAAAAAAAAAAAAGTCAATTAGTACATTTACAATGTTTGGGTAATCACCCAGACCTTAAATTTTGCAGCCCTAGTGCCCCTTATGGCATATTACTACTGTCTTTTTAGTTAAGTATGGGTGCTAGTGGGATATACACACCATGATTTTGACAATGCTTTAGACTAGGGTTTTGAGTGGGTCTGTCCCCAGCAATCTCTTCTCTGGGACTTTCTCCCTGTCCAACACACACACACACACATACATCCACAAACACGTGCACACAAAGACTTACTGGAGATAAAAATGCTGCCTTTCCTGGAGTCTCCCTTAATTTATCTCCATCAAGGCAACCACATAAACTTATTGATATTTCTTCTAAGTGTTTGAACCTGGTGAGAAAGTAAGTAGGATGACCAAAATAATGTTCATGGAGAAAGGTTAAAATTCACCAAGTTCACATGATATTAATTCTTGGTATTTTCCATAGATGTGACTCCTAAATAACTTATAATTTGAAACAGTATGGGTAGAATACTGCTCTCCATTATTTTTTCCTTAAACTAGGTATTGCAGTTCCCTCCTTCTGGAGACATTCCCTGAGGTAGGGGTCTAAATATGCCAGGTGTTTTCACTCACAGGAAAGGAACAAATTGCTCCCTCTGCAATTATACCAGGCTGGTTTATTGACATACAAGTGAACGAAATGTTTATACCCTGAGAGGGAGCCCCTGCATCATTGTCAAAATTACAGGCCCTCAGATCAACATTGAATGTCTTTCCCTAGAAAATGTGCAGAGATAGACAAAGAATAAGGGGAAAAGAACATAGCAGGTAGCTGTATTTATGAAATTGTATCATAATCAAAACGTGAATCCTGTTTTCTGAGAAAACTACTGAAAATCCTAACCATAATATTGTCCTCTACTCAACTGCCAGATTGGCTAATATGTTATTCTTTCAAAAATCTAGAAGCTAAATTCTCAGTACCATAGAGAGTACAACCTGAAGATGAAATTGTAAACAATTTCCAAGGCTCATTTAATATAAAACCTGATGTATCCAGGCATCAAACCATCAATTCCAAGGTTTGTTTCTGAGAAGTTCTCAGATGTGATGGATAGATGAGATAGAGGAGTACTTCAGCACCTAGCCTAGTATTGGGCACATAATAACCAATTATAATATTTATTTATTTACAGTTTTAAAATGTGAGATATCACAGTTAATTCAGAATATGGCCATTTGTGCAACAAAAATTTCTGAAGCAAAAAATATCTTTGAGAAAATCTTCTCATGTTTCTTGTGTATGGAAAATAATTTGGGATAAATTTTAGTGTTGTTTATGTTTAGAAATACAGTTCTTTCCAATCACAATTTTTTAATCTAATAACCAGACCAACCACAAGTTCAAACTATAGTGTTGATAGTAATTATATTAAGCAGTCTCTGATGACTTCATCTAAATACCCTGCTTTTAAAAATCACTAATATTTTTGCCTCTTCTTCACATGCCTCTTCATGCCTCTTCATGACTTCTTTCTATCTCCAAAACTTCAACTATGACACACATTAGACAGCTCCAGATGGATCTAGCTCAGGTTTTTCTCCTGAATTTCAGATTTCACATAAATCAGTATTTTGGCATTATAACTCACCTTTTCTCCCTCCTCCACACTCATCCCTAATCTGTACTTTCTTTATTCTCTATACTAGGACTTCAATAGATAGGAGCTAATTTTGCACACCCTTCCCACTTTCAGAATTTGAAAGATTTAATCAGTTCAATTAGAAATGTCAAATTCATGTTTGTCTACCCTTATGTAGAATTATTCCATTAGTCTTCCATTCTTATAAACTCTACCCTTTAAACGTCCCTCTGATATATTCCCTACTCTCTACATCTTCTACCTCTGCTTTAATTTTGTTCCATACCGCTTTATATTGTTCCATATTTCCTTATTTCTCATATTCCATCTATTAAAATGACACAAATTTCATAAAAATAAAGAAAATGCATTAAAACAAACAAACAGAAAGAACATTTTTAGGGACATCTTGGAAACTATCAAAATGTCTAATTAATATGTAATCAAAGAACAAGAAGGAGAGGTAAAGAGAGCTAAAAGAGATTTGAGTAGAACGAATATTTGAAGAAATAATGGATGAAAAGTTTTCAGATTTTTCAAAGTGACATACATTTATAGATTAAAAATTCAATAAATGATGAATAGGATAAGTTAAAAGGTTACCAAGTTTATTCACATAAAATCAACTGACTGGAAAACCAAGGTAAAGAAATGATTCAAAGAAAGTAGAGAAAATTGACATATTAAATAGAGGGGAACAATAATTAAAATGATAGTAGATTTTAAGTCAGAAATCATGGTGTCTGTAAGATGATGGGAAAAATCAATAAAGTGTTGGAAAAAAGGTAAAAAAAATTTTCTACCCTAAAATCTATATTCAGTAAAAAAAATGTTTTCAAGAATAAAGGAGAAATACATTATCATATGAAGAATAAACAGAAAAAATTGATGCCAGAAGATGCTTTTTTACAAGAAATAAAAAATGAAACAAATGCAAAAGTACATTAACAAGGCCAAAAAGGGAAGTATATTAGAGAGAAATTTTGATATTTGAGAGTAAAAAATAACATCAGAAATGGTAAAATTCTCAGTAAATATAAAAGTCTGTGTTCTCTTATTTAGTTTTTAAAAAATCAATGTGGCTAAGTCTGTTGTTTTAAGCAAAAAAAAAAAAAAAAAAACACCAAGTTATTGTTCTTATATGTGGATCTGATCATGCCACTCACAAGCTTAATAAAACTAAAATCGTTTCTAATTTTCTATTAAATGAAACTCTTTAGAATATCATTCATTCCCTTCACAGATAAATGTCAATGTAAGCCTACTGGAATGTAAATTCTATGAGGGTGAACATTTTTCCAGTATTGTTCACTGCCATATTTCCAGTGCTTAGAAAGTGTGTCTTGTACATAACATAGTCTTTGCTATCAATAAGTATTTGCTAAATGAATGAATACTTCCAGCATCCTTCCCTCCTGGGTCCCTAATGTTCATTGTGTTTTACATGCTCTGCTCTTAGCTACCACCTTTTATTTCCCAAGATTCTCCAGCTCACCTTGAAATTCCAAGTTTATATATTAATCATTTATGTGGAATTCTCTCCACCTTTTCCAGTAAACATATATATTTTCTGCTCCCCAAGCATTCTGTGTATACATCTATTATCCTACTTAAACATTTTATTTTAAATATTTCTGTATATCATCAGGGGCTGTCTTGTACACCCATCCACCCTCAAATGTTAATCAGAATCTAGATACATAATAGTAATTCAATAAATATTTGGTGAATGTAAGAATAAATGTGCCTGGTTTAAGAGGTCTATAAGAAATAAGAATTTTTTAAATATTTGAACCAAAATATAAAAGGTAGATATGGTTTTTATTTAAGGGAAAGCACAAATATATATTTAAAAGAAATTTATAATAAATATGTAATTTTTGTCCCCCAAATTTTTACTTATTTTAACTATTGAATGCCCTATGACAAATCTGGGCAGAGGTAGAATGCAGTGTTGACATTTAAGAAAATGATAGGGAAATAAATAACAAATAATTCTAAATAGGCTATATTCCAAAAGTTATTTTGTAAATGAATCATGTAGTATTTGAAAGATGTTTCTTAAAGGGAAAAAAAAAAAAAAAGGAAGAGAGGACAAGAGAGAAGAAGAAGAAATAATGGTTATATTCTCAGGTTATTCCATTGAATAAAGTTTAATCTAAAATATACCAGAGATGGCACATGTGGTACTGCTGAAAAAAAATTAGGAACCTGCATTCCTCCTACCACCTGTATGCTGCCTTCTACCTTGAGAAATGTTCTCTGGTAGAAGTTGTACATTTTTGTAAATGGCACTATAGATTTGGCTTTGCTCTGAGATGCAGGGTAAATGGGAGAAAGAAAACCAACAATCCATAATTATCAAAAAGAAAACCCAAAAAACAAAAACAGGAGGAAAGAATAGAGACAAAAATTACCATCCACTTGTGCACACATTTACCTGCCTTGGCTTCAGAATGCATTGGCTACTCTATCACCATTCATAAGATAAAAGGGTTTTATCAGGCAATGTAGGCCATTGATAGGATAAAAGGGTTGAGAATTCCTCCTCCTAACTCTTGATAGAGGAATAAAAAATATCCAGAAAAACATGTTCTAGCCCATTTCTTATACCTTCTCTTTTGTAATAAATTTTGCTGGATGCATTACACAGGTACAGTGGGTTTTCTGTTTGATTACTTGGATTGTTGGTCAATTGTGAACTGGGAGTTGATTATACTTGGGTTCTGCTATGATAATAAGAATCACTTACTGAAAAAGACTGTGTCTCTTTTCTCTACATGTACCTACCTGGGTTAGCCAAGTATATAGGGAATTTTTAAGTAGCCCCCAAATAAGGATATCAAATCAAGAGATACTTGATATCAAATTTACATTATTTCTTTTATTTTTTTAACATCTTTATTGGGGTATAATTGCTTTACAATGGTGTGTTAGTTTC
>NW_021697640.1:0-1791 GCF_005190385.1 Monodon monoceros | reverse complement strand
TCCAATAGTAGAAATGATTAATAGTGACTTTAAATTCCCTTTTTTTGCATACAGTCAATTTTTCTAGCACCACTTCTTCAAAAGGCTATCTCTATCTTGCCATCTTTGTCAAAAAACAATTGGGTCTCCTTCTGTACTTCATTCTGTTCCATTGATCTATGTACTATTACAGATCTATATTTGTACAAATACTTCTCTATACTGATAATCAGCCTTATAATCAAGCAGTGTAAATGCTCTGATTTTGTTCTCATATTTCAATCCTTTTAGCTGCTCTAGGTTCTTTCAATTTTCTTACAGATTTAATAAATAGCCTTTCAATTTCTTCAAGGTGCCTTCTGGAATTTCAACTGAGATTGCATTGACTCTATAGATCAATTAGGAAATACTGGACTTTTTAAAATTTAGTCTTTCAAACCATGAACCTGTTACACAGTTTCTTGTATTTAGATCTTCCTTAATTTTTCTTAGTCATGTTTTGTGGTTTTTAGTGCACGGGTTTTAGACATATATTGTTAAATTTATCACCAAGCGGTTCATATTTTTGATGCTACTGTTAAGTAACATTTGCATTTAAATTTCTAATTTTTTGTTGCTCAATATAGAAATAAAATTTATTTATATATATGGACCTTGAATCCTGCAACCTTACTTGCTGATTAATTCTGGAAGCTTTTTTGTAGATTACTTGCCATTTTCTACACATATGATCATGTTACCTGTGAATAAAGACAGTTTTACCTATTTTTACCAATCTACATGCCATTTTTTCCCTGCCTTAATACACTGTCTATTTTAAAGGGAAAGCATTCAATCTTCTACCATTGAGTATGATATTATCTGTAAGATTTTTCTAGATTTTCTTAGTCAGATTATAATATTTCCATTCCTTATTGTGAATTTTTAACATGGATGGATGTTGAATTTTGTCAAATGTGGGGTTTGTTTGATTGTTTGCATCTGTTAAGAAGATCATTTTTGCTTGTTCACATGGTAAATTACACCAAATAATTTTCAAATACAAAAACAACCTTAAATTCTTGGGATAGACCCTACTTGGTCACGAGGTGATCTTTTTTTATTATCGCAGAATTGCATTTGCTAAAATTTTGTGAGGGTTTTTGTATCTATGTTCATGAGGGATAGTTGTCTAGTTCTCTTTGGCTGCAATGTCTTTGTATGGCTTTGGTATTCAGGTATTGTTGACCTCAGAATTGGTTACGAAGGGATCCCTTCTTTTTTAATTTCTGTAAGAGTTTGTGTTGGATTGGCACTGTTTCTTCCTTAAATGTTTGGTAGAATTGACCAGTGTAGCCATATGAGCCTAGAGTTTTCTTTGTGGTAAGATTTAATTTCCAAATATTTGGGGATCGACTTTTAATCATTTTTTTAATTGAAGTATAGTTGCTTTACAATATTGTGTTAATTTCTGCTGTTCAGCAAAGTGAATTAGCCACACGTATACATATATCCTTTTTTGGATTTCCTTCCCATTTAGGTCACCACAGATCATTGGGTAGAGCTCCCTGTGCTATACAATCTGTTCTCATTAGTTATCTATTTTATACATAGTGTATACATGTCAATCCCAATCTCCCAATCCATCCCACCCCCTCTTCCCCACGTGGTATCCATACATTTGTTCTCTATGTCTGTGTCTCTATTTCTGCTTTGCAAGTAAGATCATCTATACCATTTTTCTAGATTCCACATATTTGCATTAATACATGATATTTTTCTCCTTCTGACTTAGTTCACTCTGTATGACAGTCTCTAGGTCCATCCACATCT
>NW_021697639.1:0-3772 GCF_005190385.1 Monodon monoceros | reverse complement strand
TTTGATTTGGGGAAGAGTGCCATTACTGGAAATGAGTTTACAGAATTATTCTTAAAAACAGAAGGAAATGGTTCTCACCTAAATATTAAGAAATAATCTCTATACTGGTGTACTAACAGAATTATGATTCAGGGATAATTCTATGAAATGTAATTAAACACAATATATATTTTTTTCTTTTAAATTTCCATTGTTACTTTTTTAAAGTACAATTATAATTCAACTTCTTTGTAACAAGTGAAATTTAAAAAGATTAAAGGAAAAGATAATATTTTACCACATGCCATCCTTTCCCACTCCCTGAAACGACCAGCATAATGTGTAGCATTCTCATTTTATCCAGGTGTTCCTTACATCTGGAACATCATGTTTCTCACTGTAGAAAAACATATTTAGCTCTCACACTTTTTATAGCCTCATAACAGTCCATATAACAGAAGTACCAAGTATTTCAGACTTAGATTTTGGAGGGACACTCAGGTTACTTTCTGTTTGATTTTGTTGTTCTGCTAATTTGTTTTAACCCCAGAAAAATAGTTTTTTAAAGTACAAAAAGAAAATTAAGTTGGGGTAAGGATTAGGGTTTAGGGTATGGGTTAGAGTTAAGGTACAGGTTAGGATTAGGATACAGGTTAGGGTTAGGGTTTGGGTTAGCTTTAGGGTTAAGGTACAGGTTAGGGTACAGGTTAGGGTATGGCTATGGGTTAGGGTTAAGGTATGGGTTAGGGTACGGGTTCGGGTTAGGATATCGGTTAGGGTTAGGGTACAGGTTAGGGTTAGGGTTAGGGTACATGTTAGGGTACAGGTTAGGGTATGGCTACGGGTTAGGGTTAGGGTATGGGTTAGGTTAGGATATGGGTTAGGGTACGGGTTAGGGTTAGGGTACAGGTTAGGGTTAGGGTACAGTATAGGGTATGGCTATGGGCTAGAGGTGGGGTACGGGTTAGGTTACGGGTTAGTGTTAGGGTATGGGTTAGGGTACGGTTTAGGGTACGGGTTAGGGTTAGGATACATGTTAGAGTACATGTTAGTGTGAGGGTACAGTTTAGGATTAGGGTACGGCTTAGGGTACGTGTTAGTTTTAGGGTTATGGTTAGGGTACAGTTTAGGGTATGGCTACGGTTTAGGGTTAGGGTACTGGTTAGTGTTCGGGTATGGGTTAGGATTAGGGTACGAGTTAGGGTACGGTTTAGGGTTAGGGTACAGATTTGGGTATGGCTATGGGTTAGGGTATGGGTTAGGGTATGGGTACGGTTTAGGGTACACGTTAGGGTACAGCTACGAGTTAGGGTTAGGGTACGGTTTAGGGTATGGCTTAGGGTTTGGGTTCAGGTTAGGGTATGGGTTAGAGTTAGGTTACAGTTTAGGGAATGGCTACAGGTTAGGGTTAGAGTACGTGTTAGGGTACAGGCTAGTGTTAGTGTACGGGTTAGGATTAGGGTACGATTTAGGGTTAGGGTGAGGGTACGGGTACGGTTTAGGCTGCCTGTTAGGGTATGGCGACGGATTAGGGTTAGGGTACGGGTTAGGGTACGGGTTACTGTTAGGGTCCGGTTTAGGATTAGGGTACGTGTCAGGGTATGGTTTAGGGTTAGGGTTAGGGTACAGTTTAGGGTATGGCTATGGCTTAGGCTTGGGTTACGGGTTAGGGTACGGGTTAGTGTTAGTGTACGGGTTAGGATTAGGGTACGGGTTAGGGTACGGTTTAGGGTTAGGGTTAGGGCATGGTTTAGGGGACAGGTTAGCATACGGCTATGGGTTAGGGTACGGGTTAGGGTACGCTTTAGGGTTAGGATATTTATTAAACTTCTCCCACTCTCCAGATATCACTTAGAACGTAAAGCAATATTATTTGGGATCCAGCCAAGAAGAAGACTTTAGACACTAGGATAAGACAAAGAATACACACATTATAAATAAATCTCATTAGGATTTTGATTTTAACCTGTACATTAAAACACTAGTGCTTCAGGGGCTTCCCTGGTGGTGCAGTGGTTGAGAGTCCGTCTGCCGATGCAGGGGACACGGGTTCGTGCCCCGGTCCGGGAAGATCCCACATGCCGTGGAGCGGCTGGGCCCGTGAGCCATGGCCGCTGAGCCTGCGCGTCCGGAGCCTGTGCTCCACAATGGGAGAGGCCACGACAGTGAGAGGCCCGTGTACCGCAAAAAAAAAAACCCACAAAACAACAACAACAACAACAAAAAACACTAGTGCTTCAGAAATCTAATGGAGGCAGAAGCAGTAAAGGGTAGTTTTATGGGAATAACATCACAGATTTTCTGTAGAATACACAGATTTTAACAGCTTAGAAAGTCAAGGAGGAATGCTTTTGTTCTGAATATATAAACCCTCTTCTAAATTGAGCTGTAATAGGATGGTAGAAATATTTTGTTGCTGTTCTATTGCTTTGTGTGTTCAGGATTATTCCTCTTGCATCCCCCTTGTTAAGCGTTTGATTTGGGGAAGAGTGCCATTACTGGAAATGAGTTTACAGAATTATTCTCAAAAGCAGAAGGAAATGGTTCTCACCTAAATATTAAGAAATAATCTCTATACTGGTGTACTAACAGAATTATGATTCAGGGATAATAATTCTATGAAATGTAATAAAACACACAATATATATTTCTTCTTTTAAGTTACCATTATTACTTTTTAAAAGTACAATTATAATTCAAATTCTTTGTAACAAGTGAAATTTAGAAAGATTAAAGGAAAAGATAATATTTTACCACGTGCCATCCTTTCCCACTCCTTGAAACGACCAGCATAATGTGTAGCATTCTCATTTTATCCAGGTGTTCCTTACATCTGGAACATCATGTTTCTCACTGTAGAAAAACATATTTAGCTCTCACTTTTTATAGGCTACATAACAGTCCATTGAACAGAAGTACCAAGTATTTTAGACTTAGCTTTTTGAGGGACAATGAGGGTACATTCTGTTTTATTTTGTTTTTCTGCTAATTTGTTTTAACCCCAGAAAAATATATTTTAAAATACAAAAAAAAATTAAGTTAGGGGTAAGGATTAGGGTTTAGGATATGGGTTAGGGTAAGGGTTAGGGTTAGGGTACAGGTTAGGATTAGGGTACAGGTTAGGGTTAGGCTTAGGGTTAGGGTATGGGCTATGGTACAGGTAAGGGTATGGCTACGGGTTAGGGTTAGGGTATGGGTTAGGGTACGGGTTAGGGTTAGGGTAAAGTTTAGGGTATGGCTATGGGTTAGGGTTAGGGTTACAGTCAGGGTACGGGTTAGGGTTAGGGTATGAGTTAGGATTAGGGTACTGGTTAGGATTAGGTTATGCTTTAGGGTTAGGGTATGTATTAAACCTCTCCCACTCTTCAGATATCACTTAGCACATAAAGGAATATTATTTGGGGTCCAGCCATGGAGAAGACTTTAGACACTAGGATAAGACAGAACACACACATTATAAATAAATCATATTAGGATTTTTTTGTAACCTGTACATTAAAACACTAGTGCTTAGGAAATCTAATGGAGGCAGAAGCAGTAAAGGGTAGTTTTATGGGATTAACATCACAGATATTGTGTAGAATACCCAGATTTTGACTGGTTAGAAAGTCAAGTAGGAATGCTTTTGTTCTGAATATATAAACCCTCTTCTAAATTGAGCTGTTATTGGAAGTTAGAAATTTTTGTTGCTGTTGTATTGCTGTGTGTTTTCATGATTTTTCTGCTTGCATCTCCCTTGTGAAACCTTTGATTTGGGGAAGAGTGCCATTACTGGAAATGAGTTTACAGAATT
>NW_021697638.1:0-1348 GCF_005190385.1 Monodon monoceros | reverse complement strand
GCAGTTATTTTTTTGAAATAGTGTTTTTGTTTTCTTCTTATATACCCGAGTGAAATTGCTGGATATTATGGTAGTTCTATTTTTAGTTTTTTTGTGGAACCTCCGTTTTGCTTTCCACAGTAGCTGCACTACTTCACATTCACATCAAGAGTGTACAAGAGTTTCCCTTTCTCCGCATCCTTACTAAACTTTGTATTTGTGACCTTTTTGATGACAGCCATTCTGTCAAGCCTCAGGTGATATATCTCATTGTTTTGATTTGCATTTTATTGCCGATTAGCTATGTTTAGCATCTTTGTGAGCTCTGGCTGTCTCTCTGTATTTTTTTATTTGGAAAAATGTCTATTTAGGTCTTCTCATTTTTTAAAAAAGATTTTGGGTGTTGTTCTGATATTGAGTTGTATGTGCTGTTTCTGTAGTTTAGATATGAACCCTTGCTTGGTCATCTTTTTGGTGTTAACCTCTTATCATGTGCAAATATTGTCTCTCCTTCAGCAGGTGGTCTTTTCATTTCGTCTTTGGTTTCCTTTACTGTGCAAAATCTTTTAAGTGTAGTGAAGTCCCATTTGTTTATTTTTGCTTTTGTTTCATTTGCCTTTGTAAACTGAACCTAAAACTGTTGCTATCATTTATGTTGAAGAATGTTCAGTATTTTTCTCTAGGGATTTTATGGTCCTACATTTAGGTCTTTATTCAGTTTTGCGTTTATTTTATATATGGTGTGCTAAAATACTCTAATTTTATTATTTTCCATGTAGCTGACCTGTTTTCCCAGTACCACTTATTGAAGAGAAAGTTTTTTCTCCATATTGCCTGCTTTGTCATAAATCAATTAAATATACGTGTGTGAGCTTCTTTCTGGGATTTCTGTTCTATTCCAGTGATCTTTGTGTCTTTTTTGCTCTGGTCCGATTCTCTTTGATTACTGTCGCTTTGCAGTATAGTCTGAAGTCAAGGTGCGTGATGCCTCCAGCTCTGTTCTTTCTCAAGATTGTTTGGCTATTTGGGGTCTTTGTGCTTCTATACAAATTTTAAAATTACTTTTTCAAGTTCTGTGAAAATGCTTTGGTATTCTGAAAGGGATTGCATTAAATCTGTAGATTGTCTTTGGTAGTATTGTTATTTTAACAGTATTAATTCTTCCAGTCCATGCACCTGCTATATTTTCCCATCTTTTTCTGTTGCCTTCAACTTCTTTCACCAATGGCTGGTAGATTTCTGAGCACATGTCTTTTGCCTGCTTAGGGGTGTTTGTTCCTAAGTATGTTATTCTTTTTGGTGTGATTGCATATGGCATTGTTTTCTTAATTTTTTTCTTTCTGACAGCTTTGAGTTTTATTTTTTCTTC
>NW_021697637.1:0-3803 GCF_005190385.1 Monodon monoceros | reverse complement strand
CCTTATGTGGTAATCACTTCACAGTATATACTCACATCAAATCAAAACATTATACACCTTAAATTTACACAATGTTACATGTCAACTAAATCTCAATAAAGCCAAAAATTAAAATTAAAAAGGTGAGATACTTTTCAGTATAACTATAACAAAGAAAAATTAATCACATTTCACAGAATTTCAAAAATGATAAAAACAGGCATCGTGCTTTACACTAAGGACAGTATAACAAGGATGTTCATTGTGACTCTCTATGTAGTAGTAAACAATTGAAAACAAATACCCATTAAAAGGGGAATAGATAAAGATATTGCATTAAAATTAAATAATATTATGCAACACGTAAATGAAACACATGTATTTACATATGCATATGCATATGTATGATTTACATGCATCAACATGAAGAGATCTCAAAAATATAATGCCCATTAAAAAATATAGTTGCAAAATGACACATACAGTATGGTAGGATGTATGTAAAACTAAAAAGAAAAATTAAACTCATGTATTATTTATTAATAAATTATGAATTTATCTAGAAAAAATATAAAAGCATGGACTAGAAAGATACACAACAAACTCATTATAACGGTTGCCCCTGCATAGGGAAAAGTGAAAACTTTGTCTTTAATGCCCTAATTCTTTTATTTAAACATGAAAGTGACTAAATATTAACATTTGTTAAACCTGGGTAGTGTGCATGTGCATTTATTTCGCTTTTTGCTGTCGTTTTCTACCTTTTCTAAACTTCTAGAGTTAAAAACAAACATCCATTTAAAGATTTCTTTTCAGTTTTATTGTGGTATAATTGACAAAAATTTTGTAGATTTAAGGCACACAACTTGATGTTTTGATGTATACATACATCATGAAATGATCACTATAGTCAAGCTAATTAACATATCCATCATTTTACATAGGTACCCTTCATTTTGTTTTGTTTTGTTTTTACTGCATAAATGTCACTTCAGAATTGTCACTGCTTAGATTTAACAACTTTAATTTGAAGAATACATATCTGGTCAGCCTTGGGAGTTGCAGCTCACACTTGTCAGGGGAGATGTAATCAGTGATTCTGTTATTTCACAAAAAAATCACTGAACACTAGAGATAGGGTTTGGAAAGTGGGGAGGATTTGCCTCAAAATAATTTTCTTCCTGTCAAAAATGTGCAACAGCACTATTTTCAAAGAGAATGATATTTTTTGCATATTAAGACCAAGCTTAAAGTTATACCAGCCTTTATCTTTAAATGATGAAAATGCTGTATCTTAGATTTGGCTATGCACTTTTATCAACCCTTCTGGTGAACTCTCAGGCAGATATGGTAGTATCTAATATTTAGCCTCCATTCAGAAGTGACCATCCAGCTCACATTCCATTGATCACAGAAAGTCATGTGGCCCCAAGACAATGGAATGAGGAAGTGCCCATCACACACAGGGCAGAAGATAAGAAAAAATTGTGAACAAATACTGTGATGGCTACACCAGTATTCATTACATTGGGATGCATGTGTATCAAGAAGTGTAGGGTACAAGGCAGGAGAAATTTCACAATCTCATTCTCTGCAATGCAAAACAGAGATAATAAGTACACCGTTGAGCTTGGACAATTACCTTCTGTTTTGGTTGACAATTGTGCTTCAGAGAGGTTCAGTAACTTTCTTTTTTTTTTTTTTTTTTTACATCTTTATTGGAGTATAATTGTTTACAATCGTGTGTTAGTTTCTGCTTTATAACAAAGTGAATCAGTTATACATATACATATCCATATATTCCCATATCTCTTCCCTCTTGTGTCTCCAACCCCCCCACCCTCCCTATCCCACCCTTCCAGTCGGTCACAAAGCACGAGCTGATCTCCCTGTGCTATGAGGCTGCTTCCCAATAGCTATCTAACTTACGTTTGGTAGTGTATATATGTCCATGCCTCTCTCTCACTTTCTCACAGCTTACCCATCCCCCTCCCCATATCCTCAAGTCCATTCTCTAGTAGGTCTGTGTCTTTATTCCTGTCTTACCCCTAGGTTCTTCATGACATTTTTTTTCTTAAATTCCATATGTATGTGTTAGCATACGGTATTTGTCTTTCTCTTTCTGACTTACTTCACTCTGTATGACAGACTCTAGGTCTATCCACCTCATTACATATAGGTCAATTTTGTTTCTTTTTATGGCTGAGTAATATTCCATTGTATATATGGGCCACATCTTCTTTATCCATTCATCCAATGATGGACACTTAGGTTGTTTCCATCTCCAGGCTATTGTAAATAGAGCTGCAATGAATATTGTGGTACATGACTCTTTTTGAATTATGGTTTTCTCAGGGTATATGCCCAGTAGTGGGATTGCTGGGTCATATGGTAGTTCTATTTGTAGCTTTTTAAGGAACCTCCATACTGTTCTCCACAGTGGCTGTATCAATTTACATTCCCACCAACAGTGTAAGAGGGTTCCCTTTTCTCCACACCCTCTCCAGCATTTATTCTTTCTACATTTTTTGATAATGGTCATTCTGACTGGTGTGAGATGATATCTCATTGTAGTTTTGATTTGCATTTCTCTAATGATTAATGATGTTGAGCATTCTTTCATGTGTTTGTTGGCAATCTGTATATCTTCTTTGGAGAAATGTCTATTTAGGTCTTCTGCCCATTTTTGGATTGGGTTGCTTGTTTTTTTGTTATTGAGCTACATGAGCTGCTTATAAATTTTCGAGATTAATCATTTTCCAGTTGTTTCATTTGCAAATATTTTCTCCCATTCTGAGGATTTTCTTTTGGTCTTGTTTATGGTTTCCTTTGCTGTGCAAAAGCTTTGAAGTTTCATTAGGTCCCATTTGTTTATTTTTATTTCCATTTCTCTAGGAGGTGGGTCAAAAAGGATCTTGCTGTGATTTATGTCATAGAGTGTTCTGCCTATTTTTTCTTCAAAGAGTTTGATAGTTTCTGGCCTTACATTTAGCTCTTTAATCCATTTTGAGCTTATTTTTTTGTATGGTGTTAGGGAGTAATCTCATCTCATACTTTTACGTGTACCTGTCCAGTTTTCCCAGCACCACTTATTGAAGAGGCTGTCCTTTCTCCACTGTACATTCCTGCCTCCTTTATCAAACATAAGGTGACCATATGTGCGTGGATTTATCTCTGGGCTTTCTATGCTGTTCCATTGAACTATCTTTCTGTTTTTGTGCAAGTACCATACTCTCTTGATTACTGTAGCTTTGTAGTGTAGTCTGAAGTCAGGGAGCATGATTCCTACAGCTCCATTTTTCATTCTCAAGATTGCTTTGGCTATTTGGGGTGTTTTGTGTTTCCATACAAATTGTGAAATGTTTTGTTCTAGTTCTGTGAAAAATGCCAATGGTAGTTTGATAGGGATTGCATTGAATCTGTAGATTGCTTTGGGTAGTAGAGTCATTTACACAATGTTGATCTTCCAATCCAAGAACATGGTATATTTCTCCATCTATTTGTATCATCTTTAATTTCTTTCATCAGTGTCTTATAATGTTCTGCATACAGGTCTTCTGTCTCCTTAGGTAGGTGTATTCCTAGATATTTTATTCTTTTTGTTGCAATGGTAAATGGGAGTGTTTTCTTGATTTCACTTTCAGATTTTTCATCATTAGTGTATAGGAATGCCAGAGATTTCTGTGCATTAATTTTGTATCCTGTTACTTTACCAAATTCATTGATTAGCTCTAGTAGTTTTCTGATAGCATCTTTAGGATTCTCTATGTATAGTATCATGTCATCTGCAAACAGTTAAGCTTTACTTCTTCTTTTCTGATTTG
>NW_021697636.1:1071-2130 GCF_005190385.1 Monodon monoceros | reverse complement strand
CGTACGCTAACACTAACCCGTACCCTAACACGTATGCTCAACCTAAACCGTTGTCGTACCCTTACCTGTACCCTAAACCCTCCCCGTCCCCTAAACCTAACCCTAACCCTAACCCTTACCCGAAGCCTTACCCTAACCCGTCCCCTAATCCGAACCCGTACGCTAACACTAAACCGTACCCTAACACGCACGCTCACCCTAAACCGTTGTCATACCCTAACCTGTAAACTAAACCGTCCCCGTCCCGTAACCCTAAACCTAACCCTAACCCTAACCCTTAACCGAAGCCTTACCCTAACACGTCCCCTAATCTTAAACCGTACGCTAACACTAACCCGTACCCGAACACATACGCTCACCCTAAACTGTTGTCGTACCCTAACCTGTAACCTAAACCATCCCCGTCCCCTAACCCTAACCCTATCCTAAACCTAACAATTACCCGAAGCCTTACCCTAACCTGTCCCCTAATCCTAACCCGTACGCAAACACTAAACCGTACCCTAACACGTACGCTCACCCTAATCCGTTGTCGTACCCTAACTTGTAACCTAAACCGTCCCCGTCCCCTAACCCTAACCCTAAGCCTAAACCTAATCCTTACCCGAAACCTTACCCTAACCCGTCCCCTAATCCAAACCCGTACGCTAACAAAAACTCGTACCCTAACACGTACGCTCACCCTAAACCGTTGTCGTACCGTAACCTGTACCCTAAACCGTCCCCGTCACCTAACCCTAACCCTAACCTTAACCCTATCCCTAACCCTTACCCGAAGCTTTATTCTAAACCGTCACCTAATCCTAACCCGTACGCTAAAACTAACACGTTCCCTAACACATACGCTCACCCTAAACCGTTGTCGTACCCTAACCTACACCCTAAACTATCCCCGTCCCCGTACCCTAACCCTAACCCTAAACCTAACCCTTACCCGAAGCCTTACCCTAACACGTCCCCTAATCTTAACCCATACGCTAACACTAAACCGTACCCTAACACGTACGCTCACCTTAAACCGTTGTTGTACTCTAACCTGTACCCTAAACCGTCCCCGTC
>NW_021697636.1:516-971 GCF_005190385.1 Monodon monoceros | reverse complement strand
CTAACCCGTCCCCTAATCCTAAACCGTATGCTAACACTAACCCATACTCTAACACGTACGCTCAACCTAAACCGTTGTCATACCATAACCTGTACCCTAAACCGTCCCCGTCCCCTAACCCTAACCCTAACCCTAACCCTTACCCGAAGCCTTACCCTAACCCGTCCCCTAATCCTAACCCATACGCTAACACTAACCCTTACCCTAACACGTACGCTCACCCTAAACCGTTGCCGTACCCTAAACTGTACACTAAACCATACCCGTCCCCTAACACTTACCCTAACCCTAACCCTAACCCTAAACCTTACCCGAAGTCTTACCTTAACCTGTCCCCTAATCCTAACCCGTACGCTAACACTAACCTGTACCCTAACACGTACGCTCACCCTAAACCGTTGGCGGACACTAACCTGTACCCTAAACCGTCCCCGTCCCCGTCCGCTAACCCTAAC
>NW_021697636.1:0-416 GCF_005190385.1 Monodon monoceros | reverse complement strand
CTAACCCGTCCCCTAATCCGAACCCATATGCTAACACTAGCGGTACCCTATCACGTACGCTCACCCTAAACCTGTGTTGTAACCTAACCTGTACCCTAAACCGTCCCTGTCACCGCCCCCTAACCCTAACCCTAACCCTAAACCTTTCCCGATGCCTTACCCTAACCCGTACACTAATCTAAACCGTACGCTAACACTAAACCTTACGCTAAAATGTACGCTCACCCTAAACCGTTGTCGTACCCTAATCTGTACCCTAAACCGTCCCCGACCCCTAACCCTAGCCCTAACGCTAACCCTAACCCTAACCCAAAGCCTTACCCTAACCGTCCCCTAATCCTAACCCGTACGCTAACACTAACCCGTTCCCTAACACGTACGCTCAACCTAAACCATTGTCGTTCTCTAACCTGTAC
>NW_021697635.1:0-40013 GCF_005190385.1 Monodon monoceros | reverse complement strand
CGAGTCCAGTGTGTCTCAAGGTTGGGGTGCAGGTGAGGTTGGGCCACCAGACCAAGGGGTGTCTTGGAAGGGGGGTGGGGAGGAAGCCCAGCGAGCAGGCGCGGACCCGTCCCCGTGGCTGCTCTGGGGCTTGGGAAGTGGGGAACCAGATCCTCAACTCGGTAACTGGAGGGATGGCAGCGTCGCTGCAGAGACGGGGGACGCAGAGAGAAGGGGCTGATGGGAGGAGCTGTGTTTGGGCACGAGGGACTCGAGGTGCGGGGAGGAGAGTGACTGGGATACCCAGCAGGCAGCTGAGGCCGGGAGTCCCCCGTGGGTGCGGGCGTGTGCGCACGGGAGAAGGGCGGGCAGGAAGAAGGAAGCTACGTGGAGCAGAGCAGCAGAAGCCCCCGAGTGCAGTGTAGTAGTCTTCAGCGGGCAGGCTTGCTCTGTGTAAGACAAAATGGAGAGAACATCTATAGAAGTGACTTCTCCACTGGAAGCAGTAGGTCCTTTGAATGGATGACGTGTGGTTGTCTAGGTCACGTTCCTGTTTTGGGAAATAAGGTGCCTTATGTTCTAATCTGTACGTTATTATGTATTTAAACCTCATAGTAAGCATAGCTCACATGGACTTCGTGTTACTTTTTTTACTAGCAATTTTTGGGTTTTTAAATGGTCTGAAGGACCAATAACAATGATGTGCTTTAGACTGAAGCCTCCACAGAAGAATCCAACAAGTGTGGTTTAATTTCTAGATATTTGTGGTGAGGCTTAAGCAGTTTGGAACCCCCATGTACTGGTTGCTGTTTGCTTCAACTTGAAATGGGTTTGTACTCTTTATCAAGCACCTCCCTGCCTCCTGTAAAGCTCCTGTAAAGCTGACTTCCTTCAGTTTGGGGGAGTGTGAAGGGTGAGACGAGGTGAGCCAGAAAACAGCAAAACTAGTGAACGCGAGCACTCGCAGGCAGGTAGGACCAGAGGCCTGAGAGCTCTGCCTCGAAGCCTGGAGCCTGCAGGTTTATCGGGCTCTCCCCTGGGCCGCCGTGCCAGGTGGAGCAGGTGGCTGCAGAGCAGAGCGCACTCGGCCTCCAGTCCCCACGGCTCTGCTGGGGCTGCTTTAGACCTTAGGGGACATCACTTTTCTAATTTAGTTGGCACATTTATGTGTCACCAAGAACAGATGTTAGTTTTTTTTTACAGAGCCGTGTAGATTAAGGTACACTTTCACTCGTCCTCTCCGTGATGCCGGCTCGAGCAGAGTGGGCACCGGAGGGCTGGACAGGGCTGTGCAGCGGGGTGGGCGTCTGGAATCGGGTGCCTCTGCCTGACTGGGGCTTGGGCATCACTGCCTCTCGGGTCTTCACAGTTGATGTGGGAGCATTTTGTGGATTCCTTGGCTTTAAACTTTGTGAGCTGGGGACAAGGGAAGGACTCCGTGGACAGGAAGGTGCCCAGGTCAACTGGGTGAGGGTGACCGGGAGGGTCACCGGTGGGGATTCGACATAGGCTCACTCAAAGAGGTTTCCTTTCTTCTGCAGTGGAATTGCTTAGAATCTGTTTCCGGTGTTCCTCTTCTCTGACATGATATTCAGAAGAAAGCAGCCCTGGGCAGTTTTCTGCTCCAGGAGTTTGATGGTTCAGAGACGCAGGCTCTGGGCTCCTTGGCAGCCCTGCACACGGGGCTGTCGACGGGCCTGTTTGCATCGTCGGGTCGGCACTGCCAGTCTGTCCTCCCGGAACTGGCCCTGGTGCATTGTATTAACTCGCACTCCGACTGTTCAGCCTCACTCCTTGCCCAACACCCCCTCTGTCCCAGGGCCCTGCCCAGCACACCCCATCGCGTTCAGCGGTCCTATCACCTCAGTCTCTTCTGTTCTTCTGTGACCTGGGCAGTTTCGAGGACCACCAGTGAGGTGTTTCTTAGAGAATGTCCTCCATGTGGGTTTCTCTGATGTTTTCTCCTTAGATGGGGTTGTGGTTTGGGAGGCATATGACCACAGAGGAGAAGTGCCTGCTCATCATGTCTAGTCGGGGTGCTGGCTGGCCCCGCGGCCGCCTGGGTGAGGAACGCCTGCAGTCCCGTCGGGGTGGAAGCGTCTCCAAGCTTCCATTTTACGAAGCGTTCATTGCATCATGTGAGAATGTCTGAAGCGTTTGTTTTGCTTGATGTCATCCATGCTGTCAAGATTATTATTTTCTTAAATGAACGTTTTGTCACTTGGGAAACGATCTGCTTTCTCCACCCACCAGAGGTAAGAGGTAAACTGTTTCAGGTCATGACTTGCAGTTTTATCACTATTATTTGTGTCCTGAAGTTCTTTCAGATATACTGTTCCCTGGCAGGTACCTTTTGGGATAACAGTGTCAGCAGCTCTGAGCCCCCCTCCCCGAATTGCAGCCCTCCTTCTGGGGGGGCCATCTAGACTAGACCGTGGTCTCAGAAAGCCTCACCCTGCCCGGGAGCTGTGCTGTGCTGTCACAGCCCAGAAGAGAGGCCGGGCTGCGAGCGTCCAGAGTGGCTGTGTGTGGCTGTGACCTCCTGGCCAGGCCTTCCTGGGGTGGAGGGTGGAGTGGCTGCCTTGCACGCTGCGTCTGGGGAACCGGCTGTGCGGCTGTGACGAGGCGGACAGGCTCCATGGACCGTCCTGCTCGTCACACTGTTAACAGTGCGACGCCCTGCTTTGCTGTACAGCAGACATTAACACAACGTTGTGAATCAACTATAGTTGAATAAAGTTTTAAAAAATGTGACTTTCTAGGGCTTCCCTGGTGGTGTAGTGGTTAAGAATCCGCCTGCCAATGCACGGGACATGGGTTCGAGCCCTGGTCCGGAAAGATCCCACATGCCGCGGAGCAGCTAAGCCCGTGCGCCACAACTACTGAGCCTGTGCTCTAGAGCCCATGAGCCACAACTACGGAGCCCACGTGCCACAACTACTGAAGCCTGCTCTCCTAGAGCTCGTGCTCCACAAGAGAAGCCACCACAATGAGAAGCCTGCGCACCGCAACAAAGACCCAACGCAGCCAAAACTAAATAAATAAATTTATTAAAAAAAAATAAAGTCCCACATTATGTTTTCCAATCAGTAAGGGCTTTACTTCAACAATTATAATCTGAGAAATAGGAGAGACCCCGGCAGCCTCTTTGCTTCTTTTGCTGACAAATACGACTGTGTTCCTTAAGTTTTTAAAGTCGATTGAGAGCTTAGAGTGACTTCTCTCCTTAAATAAGATGGGTTAAGTATTTTTTATAATTTTTTTTTATTACTTATCTATTTTATACATATGAGTGTCTCTATGTCAATCCCAGTCTCCCAAGGATTAGTTAAGTATTAAAATTTACCTTCCATGGTTTGTCGATGCAGGTTTGGGGCCCAGGCGGTAGCTCGGGGGATACGACAGCTGCCTATTAAGTGGACCGGTGTCCCCATGCGTGATGGCCTGGAGGAGGGCTTCCTGTGACACGGACGGACAGCGCCGCCGCCGCAGGGGGTGGTCTTCTTTCCAGGCTGTGGTTGGTAGGCTGTACCTAAAGTGAATGTAATTGCTGAGGAGTGAAGACCCTTGGTCCTTTGGTTTTGTTTTCTTGTCGGGACTGGTCGCTCCGCCTCCTTTCTCACCACGGAGGGCGGCCCTCGACCAGCTGAGGACACACGGGCCCTTCCGAGCTTCCCCGCTGTGGGTGGGGACTTCTCCGTCTCCGGGCCGGCGGGGAGGGCTCTGCTGGGCTCCGAAGGCCGAGACCTTGCAGTGCGAGTGCCACCTGCGTTGCCGTAGCTGCCGTGGTCACTGGGAAAGTTCTTGGTCCTTGTGTCTGTAATGGTGCCGTCTACTCAGGCATTCTGAGTCTCGGCCATGGAGAATTGGAATTTCTTAGAAGCTTCTCTCGGAACCTGTTTTCATAAAAGCTACAGCAGAAGAATGATAGAAAGGTTTTGTTTATAAGGTGTTAGCTTCAGGGCTGCCTACAAAGCATTTAGTTGGTGTTTTCTCAGCTCAGTGGTCCGATTAAAAAATAATGAAGAGATAGCATAAAACATCTGTTTTGTTTGTTGCTTAATAGCTGGGAGTTAACTGCATTTCTGCAGGCAGAATTGGGGGTGGCTTTGGGTGCTGTCGCCTTCCCTTACTTGGTTTATCTCTTGCTGGAAACCAGCCCGACTTCCTGGGAAGGCGGGTCCTCACCATGGGGAGGGCTCCGGCCACGCTAATTCCCACGTCACACGCTTCCCTGGTGCTGGAGGACGTGAACACGGGACTGTGCTCGTTTTGTGAAGACTGATGAGCAGACAAGTCCTGAGTTTCCTTTTTAGGGCCTGGAAGCTCTCTTCTCTCTTACAGACTCTGCCGTGAAAAGCTGCCTCTTGCTGTGCACTCATGTATATGTGCTCACATGTGTGCTCACACACAGGCACTCACATATATGCCAACAAACTCCTCACCGACCCTCCCTGATTCTGCCACCACGGGGCTGTCGTTAGGATTGAATTCTGTTGATATTAAATGTGGGTTACTGTAAAATGTTGTAAGATCAAAAGGCCACCTGATTGAGGTAAAAGGAAGGAAAAAAATCATTCCCTGTCCCTTTCTAATTTTAAAATTTTTTATGTTTTATTTCCCCCCCAGTGTGATTGAGACATAATTGGTGCGCGCGCACGCGCGCGTGTGTGTGTGTAGATAGATGTTGTGTTCTGGATCTCAGCTCGATTTCGATACAGAGCCGAGCCTCACTGGCTCAGAACAACTTCAGAGCAGGTGGCCTCCTGCACATGAGGGAAAGATGTTGCAGGCAGGATTCGCCTGCTTCCTGAGGTGTGCTTGGCCTTCTGTCCTGGGTGAACCGGCAGCCCTGCAGCCTGCAAGCCTGTGCCTGGTGACTCCCTGACCCTTGCAGGCAGGCTTTGTGTTTGGCTCAGAGCTAGATTTGCAAACGGGTCCAGCTGTGGGCCTGGTCCCTCTGTAAGCCCCCCGTCCCAGGGTCTGAGGGTGTGGGACAGGCCTCAGCTTAGAGAATACTCTTTTTCCGGAGGGGGGAGTTCAGGACTCAGGACAGAGGAGGGTGTTTTAGATTCTTTACGGTGGAGCACCTCCCTCCACGGGAGCGGAGCTCCTGCACGGCGCTGGCGGGTATGACCACAGCCCCCTTTCCCCGTGGCTGCCGAGCGGGGAGGACGGAGGAGGGTGGAGGCAGCTCTCCAGGGTCAGTGCGGTCCACGCACGTGCCCACTTCGTGTCAGGTCCTTGACTCTCGTCCATGGGGCTGTCCACCCGCTGCATCTGGACTGTGCTGCTTCTCATGCACCTTGTTCCATGGCTACTCTGTCACTGCAGACACACAGTAAATCAGCAGGTGTGCACGGAGCGGGACGCGGAGGTTTGGAATCAGACAGAAAGCAGCTCTCAGGGCCGATGCAGTGCCGTCTTGTCCCCGCTGTTCCAGCAGAGGTGGCGACGTCCGTGGTCCCTCAGGAAGCAGTAAGGGGAGGACTCACTGCTGGCACCTTTCTGTTCTGTTGAACCTTTCATCCACAGACTAATCCTTTCCTCTGTGGCTCCTCCCCACTCCCATTCCCGGAGCTCTTGGTCCTCAGCCTGTCTCGGACCTTAGCACCATGGCGTCTTTTTTGCCTTAGGTCATAGGTATGCATTTCCAGGGGGCAGAGGCTGCTGGCCCGTCTCATTTAGCAGCTGCCCACAGAGAAGAGAATCAGAACGGGTCGGGGGTGGTGGTCCCAGGAGGGAGGGCTGGGCTTGTGCGGCCCGTGTGCCCCCTTACCTGGGAGGGAGCGTTCCCTGAGGTGGTCGTTCTGGATTGACTGTTGCGCCCTCTGCTCTGCAAGGCAGGAGGTGAGCGCCATCTGTGACTTGCCGCTTTTCTGCTCCTAAACAGAGCAGTAGGGGAAGATGGGCTCTGATTACAGGTCCTGCAGTTTTATAAATTATTGTGGGACCGTGCACAGCAGGTTTGGGGAATCAGTCGTGGGTTTCTGTGTTAAGTTAGGGAAAGTTTGCTCATGGGTACCACTTGTAATCTTAAACAGAGGCGGGGGAGTATTGATTCAGTGTTTGGCTGGAGACCCGATGGTAGGGGCTTGTCTTTAGTTTTCTTTTGTCTTTAGTTACTTTTAAACTTTCTTTTAGGGTATCAGTATTATCTAAACTTTTGCAAGAAAAGCATGCTGCTCACATTATGGTTGTTTAAGAAAAGACAGACCCTGCCTCACCCCTCGTCCTGTCCCCAACCCCTGAGCCCGGAGCCTGGACTGTGGTGCAGGGGGAAGGGGTCCAGAGTCATGCCTGAGTTAGTGTGTCCATCGAATGTATTTTAGTAACTTTTATTAACTGTTTTAAAATAACTGACAGTGGTATGAAAGTTGAAAATCCGGACAAGAAACAGTTATTTGACAGGGCATAGTTGAATAAATACATGGCCTTGTGTGTGTGTTTTAATAAATTTATTTTTATTATTTTAATTTTTGGCTGTGTTGGGTCTTTTTTGCTGCGTGCGGGCTTTCTCTAGTTGTGGCGAGCGGGGGCTACTCTTCGTTGTGGAGCGCGGACTTCTCCTTGCAGTGGCTTCTCTTGTTGGGAGCACGGGCTCTAGGCGCATGGGGTTCAGTAGTTGTGGCTCGCGGGCTCTAGAGCGCAGGCTCAGTAGTTGTGGCTCACGGGCTTAGTTGCTCCGTGGCATGTGGGATCTTCCCGGACCAGGGCGTGAACCCGTGTCCCCTGCATTGGCAGGTGGATTCTTAACCACTGTGGTACCAGGGAAGCCCTGGAGTTGTGTTTTAAAGACTGTACTTTTAATTTCTTTGTTAGGCTGTAAGGCAGGGACAAACTGTTGATTTCTAGCCTTTGAGAGCCCTGGTGTGCAGAGGCGGAAGTAACAGATTGCTTTCAGCTTTGCCTGGGCCTCCCCTGCACTGGGCACTGTCTGAAGCTTTTGGGCCAGCTTGCTGGGTTCCAGGGGCTGGAGGAGGTGGGTCAGAGCAGGGGGCCTCTGCCTACCGCTGCCTTCCTGGTCCTCCACAGTACTGCTGCACGGCACTTGGACTTGAAAGGTCTCGAGTTGTCTGGGGGAAGAGAACAGACACGGTGTGAACACTGCTGGGAGGCCACGGCCCAGAGAGCTTGCGTGGCTGCATTGTGGTCACCAAGTGAATGACCCAGGCCGGCCGACAGTATGCCCTGAGCCCAGTCTTCTCCCCCCGCCCTGTCACATCCATTTGTGGGGCTGAAAAATGTTCACTAAACGCTGGATGATAAAGTGAGTAAATGTGGGGTGTGTGTGTACGTACATACATGTATACCGACACATATCCTCCAGGCTGAATTTGACTAGCTGAAGGCCATTCGTTTCTTGCCATGAGAGTTCTGAAGGTCTGGTTCTGTGGACCGTGTGTCCTGACGAGCCTGTGGGCAGGGTTCCGTCTGGTTGGGACAGGGGCCAAGGTTGTCCAGAGGGCCCCTCGGACTCTCGTGTGCAACCAGACTGTGGGGGCCGTGCTTCGGGCCCTTCGCTGTGTGCAGTTTCAAACCCGAGTCCTGCTGGCCACATGGGAGCGAGTCCCCGGTTTGGGTGCTCGGCAGTCGAGGGCAGCGGATCTGGGTTCAGGTGCGGTTTCCCCTTTGCCCGAAAGGCTTCTTTTGGACACATCCTGAGGCTGCTTCACATGGAACCAGCTGCCAATGCAGAGGAGCTGTGGAGATTAGACGGACAGGACCGAGGGCAGAGGGGCTGTGGGCGGGCGTCCGCCATCTCTTGGAAGCCGGGGCTCTGTGCTGTCCCCCATGGGCCTCGGCGCAGGATTAAGTCCATCTTTTTCTTAGAGTTGGAAGCGGGTCACCCCATGGAGTCCTCTCACCTGGTTTATAGGCAGAACGCTTGTCACGTGTGGCTTTTTGTTGATGGCTTAGGGTTGGGGGTCGTGCAGCGCGAGAGACGCTGCCCCTTCGGGCCGCACGCCCAGGCGTGTTGGCAGTTTCTTGGTGGGTTTCCTCCTGCAGTCCCTGCTTTTTAGGTTGAGGCTTGCCCTCTGTTCGGGGCTGGGCCCTGGGACCCGTCAGTGCCGGGCTTGGCGTGTCTGTGCCGAGCTCTCCTCTGGAGCCTGCGCAGGGGAGCTGCGGGCATTTGTCACTAGGGGGACGTTTGGGGCCAGAACCTCACAGCCTCTCTCCTCCTTTAGACACCAGGCCTCGTGCTGGTCACTTGGCATGGAGACTGGCGGGCGTGTTTCCTGGGTTCTGTGCTCCTCCCTGGAAAGCACCCTGGGCGGCACGGGCAGCGTCGGTTCAGTGCCCTGTTCACGGCTGCGGTCATCTTCTCTAGATTGCCTGCTAGTGAGCCCGTGTGCACCGGGTCGTTGGCTTTCAGCAAAGACGGCTTTGGCTTCCAGCACCCACGCTGACTCTCCACCGCCCAGAGCGCCTCCCTCCGGGGCCCCCGAGGACGCATGTGTGGCCATGAGGGCCCTGGAATAGCCCGTGGCCCGGCCCTGGAGGTCGTGGCACTCGAGCAAACTGGGAGCAGAGGAGCTAAAACCGCATTGGCATTCTGCACCTGGGGTGCCAGAAATAACATTTCTTCAGAGTGAATTTCTTGGTAGAAAGGAGGAGTTTTTTATACACCCATTTATATTTGGACTTGAATTGAGTAGTTTCGAGATGCAGTGTTTGGTGAATAAAGATGAAAGTGTATGTTTTTGAGCGATGAGGAAACTGTGAAATGGCAAGTGTCTGTAGCAGGTTTCTTTCTAAATTTTTTGTTTTTCTGTATTTACAAAAAGTTTTGATGAATACTTCTTGGGCAGTTATTGAAAACAGTTACAATGTGAGTGGAACAAACAAATGACACCTCGTTTGCCCTCCACCTTGGTTCCCGCTTCCTGAAGCGTGAGTGCGCACACCGCACATACACCCGGGCCAGCAGTGATGGAGCAGCCTGCCCTGCTCAGAGGCCGAGCGTCTGGAGTGCTTGGTCAGCGCGTCCAGGCTGTGCCTGTCCGGTCTGGCGGCCTCCTAACCCCACGTTCAGTGTTCAGGTCATATCGGGAGCCCCGTTCACTGTTGACATTTGATCTGTTTTTTTTTTTTTTTCCTTTCACTTAGAAACTGCTAGTCCCCCTATGTGCCCCACCGACTGCAGGCACTCCTTGAACTGCCTCATGGCTAGTGTGGGGCAGGTGTGGGAGCTGCCCCACCTTCCTGTACCCAGTCAGAAAGCCTTTCCAGACATGTCCTGCCTTTGCACGTTTTGGGGGCCAGCTGTTTTAAGGACACTGGTGGGCACGGATGAGCCCCCGCGTTGAGTCTGTCTCTGTGTGTTGGTCATCGTCAAGGAGCACCAGGGTTCTCGGTGATGCTGTTCAGTGAGCACCGCCACCTCACCCGGGTCGGCTTGGCTGTGGCTACATGGGTGCCTTGACACTCCTGGGTGCCATCCACACCCTTCACGATGATCTGGTTCTGAACAGACTTTAAACTTTACACAATCCTTCCCCACCCACTGCCCCTCCCAAAAAAACATGTGCAAAAGGAAAAAAACCAAAACAGTGCCTAAGAATGCCTCCTCCGTCTTCCTGTGTCTCCTGACTGCATCTCCTCTCCTGTGTTCTGCTTTTCCAAGTTGTGCTTGTCACACAAGTGATTCCTAACCATAGTGGGGTGGCCACAGATCAGAGGCTGTGGCATGCGTGGTCCCTGCCCTGTGCGTGATGGGGAGCCCCGGGGGTGCTGTGCACATGGAGGCTCAGCGGGGCGTAGTCCTTATAAAAGTGATTCAGCGGTGGGTTGGTTGAGCCTCTCTGAGCTTCTAGCCACTTCTGAGCTCCGACTGTTTCTGCATATTTTTAGGCTTATAACTCAGGCTTATGAATAAATTTAGATGCATTTTGCTTGGCCTGTTAATATTCAGGATCTTTGTATACACCAGTGTCTTAAAGAAAGCCTGAGAAAATATGCTAGTTAACCAGGCTTTATAATCCTGTTACTGTTATTTTCAACCTGCTTTATCTGTGGCCTAATAACACATAAACTTAGTTTGATATCTTCTTAAGCTCTACATTTTTGTGATTTTCTATGGAGGTCATTATGGTGGTCAAGCTTAAGTGTCGTGAGTTGAAACTGGTGTCAAGAATTGGGACTAAATCGCTGTGATCAAGATGGTAGGCTTACCTTTCCAGTAAAATCATTATATACATGCATGTGTACTTGTTTATCATGTGGTTGTAAACTTGAAAGGATAGGTGTTTTCCCGTGCCTTATCCGGACAAAGCTCCTGAAGGGCTCTTCTCATCTAAGCCAAATGACCTGAGTGATGGTTTTCTTGGTTAGGGTGCTGCCTGGATGGCATGGTCTGGAAGCATAGGGAGAAGTTAGCTCATTACACACGGTGGTGTCTGATCCTCTCACGGAACCGCGTTGAGGAAGGCAGCCCTGAGCAGGCCCGGCAGGCTCTTCCGTCTGGGCCAGTTGGCTTTGCTGGCCGAAGAGCCTCTGTTGGTGCAGAACAAAAGTGGCCACGGCGATGTGTGTGCTAGTGAGCACTGTCACTTGGAGCCGTGCTCACAGATGGGCACAGTGGCCAGGGTTGCAGGCCCTGCTCTCGAGGGGCCTTACTTGGTGAAGAGAATGTCTAGGATCAGAAGCACAAGATCTGGAGGATTTCTGTTAAAATCCTCTACGTTTGCAAAATCTGATATTAGTGTTTTACAGAGTTTTTATGTGTAAAGGATGTCACGGGGAGGAGAGAAGGTGAAGGCAGTTACCAGTAAAATAATTATTTACAAGTTTTGCCTTTCTTGCACCCCCTGCCCCCATCATTCACTTGTAAGCAAACGAGTCTCTCACTGCAGCTTTGTAGAAGTGTGGGTAGAAAAACGACCATGTATCAGTCTAAGTTTGTTGCAAAGCCCAAAGAAGTAAGAGGGCCCAAGAGGACCGGCACCCAGGACTTGTGTTGTGCAGCCTTCCGTCATCAAGCGTGTTCTTTTCTTGAATACTTGCTGAGTGTTAAGTGCCGTGTTAAGTATTTTTTGAGGCCCCGGATTCTCATGGTTCAACAGATTAGTTCATGAAATGAGACACAAAATACCAGCACTACAGGTATCTAAATAAGTACACTAATGGTAAACCCGGGTAATAGAAGAAGTTCAGAGGAAAGGGATTTCCAGAGAGCTCCTGAGGGCTTGGGGAGGGAACGGAAGGGGTGAGAGAGCACGTTGGGGAACTTCGGACCCTGAAGCCCTAGCCACCAGAGGCGCGCATCTTGCCCGGCTCTGCCGACTCCACCCCCGTGGGTGAGGCCAGGAGAGCGCAGGCTGGAAGTAGGCAGGGGTTTGGGGGATGGCTCACACAGCCCTCCTCTTTAGATGGGAACGCGTAGAGCCCTGCCGGGAAGCAGGAGTGGTCACCTTTGGTGTGCCCCCTGGGTCTGGATGGACAGGTGTGAGGGCCTTGGTGGCAGCAGAGCTCACCCTGAGCCCCCTTAGTTTCAAGACCCTGAACTTGGGTGCCCCATGTCCTGGTTCACCCTTTCTGCCACGGGATGGAGAAAAGGTGTCTGTGGCTGAAAGGTGAGAGGTTGGTCGGGGAGCACTGCGCCCTTGGGGACGTGTCCTAGGTCAGCAGGTGCTTGCTTGCCACGAAAGCCTCTGTCCAGGGCGGGGAAGAGGCCCTGACGCTCTCCTCCAGAGGCTGATGGGCCTGCATGGGCAGTCAGGCCGCTTGGGCCGGGACTCAGGCCTCCTGCCCAGCTGGCACCGCCTCCCGAGACTTGAGCCCCACCTCTGTTTCTGTGAAACGCACGGAATCAACAGACTTCATCACAAGTAACTGTACTGACCGTGTCGATCTGGTCACTGTAAGAGGTGTGCAGACAGCTGGACACGTGTGTGCTCCGAGCTTGCCTGTGGCTCTTGGGTGAACGTGAGAGTTACTCAGTGTTTTGATTTTTGCTAAGTGAAGCCGCTCACGGGAACACAAATGTCAGGTGCTGGTATGGTCTCGCACCAGTTTCTTTCTTTCCGGAGTGGCTGGTTTCTGGCAAGGCCATGTCTCCTGTCGGTGGCCGCAGTGTTGCCCCGTGACCAGGAGGGCAGTTCAGCATCCCTCCCCCCCGCCCCCAATTACGTGCCTGGACTTGGCAACTGAGGTTCCCGTATCTGCAGATTACCCTCCTCCTGCTCTCCAGGAAGCCCCTGGGGGGAGCATGGCCGTGGTCGTGGTGCCCATGGCAGGTACAGGTGCCACTTGTCCACGCATGTGTTTTAGGGACCAGAACACACTCCTACGGCCGCTGCTGTCAGTGCCACCGCGGCGCGCAGGGCTGGCCCCTGAGGGTTCCGGCGGCCCAGACCCAGGGTTGACGTGATGTGGGTGTTGTCGTTTACCTCACAGCTGCATGACTTATTTTGGTGTGATTTTGGAAGTACGGTTTTTCTGTTCAGGCTAAAACCATTAGCTTGCTTTAGGATCGTGGGAAAGTAACTGAACTGTTTTGGGTTAGACCGAATGACCTTTGAAGGCCTTCTCCATCCACACTGTGTGACAGTGCCTTGTCCCCTGCCCGTGATCTGGAGGCGGGGCAGGAGAGCCCTTTATGGTTGTGATGTTGAGGGAGGGCATGGCTGGGACCTCAGAGTTCATTTCCTGTAGTGAGAACATCGACTGGTTTCTCTGGTCCTCCAGAGGCGTGCACACGTGTGTGTGCATGCGTGTGCTCGTGCGTGGAGGAGCGTGCATGCGGCCGTTCTGTGAATGACTCTGAAGGTGACTGGGTCGTTCAGGAAAAGTCTAGGGATGGACAGACAGCTCTCGCTGCCTGAGGGTGGACGGCGCATTGTCAGGAGCCCCGGCATGTGCGGTCTCACGGCACACGTAAAGGTAACATTTTTATTTCACCTTCCGTTTCCCAACACTCCCAGAACCTGAGACAGTCATACACACTCTGTGTACAGTTTCAGCAATTACCAGCATTTGGTTCTGTTTCTTCCCCTGCTTGTGTACGTCTTTGTTTTCCTTCTTTTTAAAAAATTTTTAAATTTTAGTATTTTAAAGTAAATCTGTGATATCATATCACTTTACCTGCACATACTTCAGTAGTAAGTCTAATAGTTAAAGACTTAAAACGTTTCCCTTGGATCTTCTAGTGATGGCTGGTGAGAGCGGCTGGTGTCGGTGATTCCGTCCTTGCAGACTGCTGGCGCTGTGCTGTGGGCCCACAGACGGTGTGCAAGCCTTTTCCTTAGACTTCGAGTGTTATGGTCTGTCTTGCAATGCATGTAGTTGCTTTTTCCTCATAAGGGTGTGAACTCTAGTGGTAATTTTTCTCAGAACTGAATTTAAAATCTTTTATTTACGTGAGAGTCAGGTGCCATCATTGGTGGTCTTTGTGTTCCTTCAGTTTGTGGCAGGAGTCGGTGGGAGGGGCCCTGGGCTCCGTGCAGACCCTCACTCCTGCCTTGGCGTTCGTGAGTCCATCATCCCTCTGGTTTCACCTTTAGAGCTTTAATAGGATTTTTGAAAAAGTGGTTTTCAGTGACCCACCTTTGGCATTGCGTATGGCCTGGTTTGTAGGGCGTGGGAATGCCGATGAGACCCCACAGCGGCTGTTGAGGGGCTCCAGGGTGATGGCTGGACCACATGGAGACTCGGCATCGCTCCCTGGGCTGGGGGCAGGAGCTGCTGTCCCACGAGCGCCCTTAGGCCAGGGAGCAGATCGGACTGCCAGATGTGGCAACAGGCCCTTCGGGAAACTTCTCCACGTGGGCCCCCACGGCTGTACGCATGTCCTCAGAGCTGCTGTGGGGATGCACGCTGGCCACCCTGGGATGCAGGTCCTTTCATTTGAGTGTGCTGAGCCCTGAGAAGAAAGCCTGTGATGGAGCACATGGATTCTTTTTTTTTTTTTTAATCATTTTATTCTGCTTTTCTTTCTTTCTTTTTTAATTGTTGGGTCTTCGTTGCTGTGCGCGGGCTTTCTCTAGTTGCGGCTAGTGGGGCCTGCTCTTGGTTGCAGTGCGTGGACTACTCATTGCGGTGGCTTCTCGTTGCGGAGCACGGGCTCTAGGCACATGGGCTCAGTAGTTGTGGCACGTGGGCTCAGTAGTTGTGGCTCACAGGCTCTAGAGCGCAGGCTCAGTAGGTGTGGCGCACAGGCTCAGTTGCTCCGTGGCATGTGGGATCTTCCTGGACCAGGGCTTGAACCCATGTCCCCTGCGTTGGCAGGCAGGTTCTTAACCACTGCGCCACCAGGGAAGCCCAAGCACACGGATTCTTGCAAAGCAAGAGAAGCTGGTTTTACTGATTATAGCACTTTGACCACCAGTCCCTTCTCACCACACCTGATTGAAACGGCCCCTCCCTTTCCCTGCTCTTCCTGATGCTTGAATCTAAACAAGGTTTGCTTTCTGCTCACGAGAGCCTCTCAGAGCTCAAGCCCCCAGCTGGGACCTGTCGGTGGGGCTGTGCGCTCGTGTTGAGATGGGCTGGCTCCTTGTGGCATGTGTGTGTGTGTGTGTGTGTGTGTGTGTGTGTTGATTTTCTTGAGATCTTTGTAGAGTCACATGCAAGTGTAGGAAATAACACAGAGAGCCTTGTACAGTTGGCCTGGTTTCTCTCATGGTAACATTTTGCAAAACTGGACAGCATCACAGCCAGGGTAGCATACTGGCTTCAGTCAAATCCCCTGATTATACTCAGACTGCCTTGTTTACCTAGATGTGTGTGTGTCCTGGGCTCCCTGCATGCAGCACCGCAGCCGGACACGAGAACAGCGGCCGCACCATGAGGACCTCCTGATGTTGTTTGTCACCTGTAACCGCTGACGCGCTTCCCGTCTCTGTGCATTTGCCCATAAACGTCCTCTGTGTCTGGGAGCTTCCACGAGCATCGTGTTTGTCGTTCACCCGCATCTCGTGTAGCGGCCGCCGTACCTTTTTGTGGCCAACTCATAGTTCACCATGTGGCAGTACCCACATCTTGGTGATCCATTCGTGAGTCGACAGACCCCTGAATCGTCTCCTCCCCTTGGCGACTGTGAACTGTGCAGCTGCGGACGCGAGCACGTAGGTTTGTGTGTGCGTGTGTTTGTCTCAGGCTACGCCAGGAGTGGACATGTTGCTCTGCTCTTTGCTGTGACTGGAGCCTTTGGCGGTGAGAGAGTCACGTTCTCTTTGGGGAAGCCCGTGGAGGTTGGGGTGCCTGCGCATGTTGCCGAGTCCGGCGTGGGCTGCCAGGGCCGAGGGGGCCGAGGGAGGCCTTCAGGGGATCTCCCGCCAGTGCTTGCGTCCTCCTGGAAGATGCTAGGGCGCTCTGCTGCCATCCTGCTGCCCCTGGCCCGTGGGTTTCCGTTGCTCTGAATTTTCCCGTTGAGCAAGAAATTAATTTGAGAGCAAGAGAAAGTGCTAAAGAGAGAAGCCTGGACAAGATGTGTGCTGAAAGGGATGTTGGAAGCTGGTTTGAGGGCCTGTTGGCGACACCGCTGAACGCAGGCCTTGTGAACAGAGCTGGGAGCCAGGGAAGGGCAGCCCCTTGGTAGACAGAGACATCTGCTGCAGGTGCAGCATCTTCCAGAGAGATCTCTCCAGGTGGGGCTCACTTTTGGGCCCCAGGGGGGTGCCCAGTAGCAGATGAGGAACATCTAACACACGACAAGTCTGTCTGCTTCCGTATGAATGAAACAGGGAATTTACAAGTGCTCTCTAGCTTTGGATTACTGTTTTAATGTTACTTCCCTCAAAGAGAACTGGTTTTAGTCCAAAATGAGGAGTGAGTAGTAGCGTACAATGTGTGTCTAGGAGGTGTTTTCTAAGCTCTGGACTGGGGTCTGAGGGAGGTGGCATGGGGGCGTGGCATGTGCGTGGCCACCGGACATCGTCAGGACGTTGGTGGGCGGGGAGGCACGACTGAAGGCAGCGTGCAGGGACCGTGGGTTGCCTCAGGCAGCCACGCTTCTGGGGGGTACGTTTTGAAAGCCGGAGCCCGCTCTGGTTTCCTTGGGTTGCCGTGCAGGGCCGTCTCAGGTTTGGCCCCCAAAGAAGCTCGCTCTGCAGAGCAGGGACCCTGGACTCAGCCCCGGCCCGTGAGTCTGGGGAGCCCGCACACTCTGGGACCCCAGGGTCATGTTGGATGTTGGGCCGGGCTGAGTGCCCTCAGTGTCCCTGCGCACGGTGCCGGGAGTGAGGTGCCCCTGGTCATAGGGAGGCCCACGGTGGCAGTGGGCTCTGTTGGGTCTCCTGGTGGAGGGCCCCGGTGGGGTGGGGGGGGGGGCGAGGGATTTGCGCTGCACGCTAGTTGGCCACAGGCCAGCGTTTGTATTTGTGGCCTGAGTTTGTACAGCCAGATTGATAAGGGTTGGTTTCCACGTTTGTAACGAGTTCACAACAGCGCAGCTTGCAGAGGCCAAAGGCCCTCCATCTGGCCCTCCCCAGGGTCAGCCTCCTGGGACCAGGCTTGGCATGTGGGGTGCCCGGAGCTGGGGGGCCAGCTCCGGGGGCTCGCTCTGTTAAACTGACGTCGTGGGTTCTGTCCCGTTAAGTGCCACTGACCTACCTGTGAGCACGTGCCAACACCCACGTGGCACAGCTGGGAAGGGGCTGGGTTGGGAGCCCCAGTCTTTAGCAAGAGTCTGCTGGTTGCAGGCAAGTAGCAGCCGATTTGTCATGAAGACAGGGTTGCGTTGGGCTCCCCTGAGCACAGAGTCCCCTGTGTCCGCGGACGCAGAGCGGGAGGAGTTGGGGGCAAGCACAATGCGCACGAGCTTGGGGTATTTGGGAAGGCAAGTTCCAGAAAGTCCAGTAGCCACCGTGCATTGCAGGGTCTCTTGGCCGGCAGACACTCCGCCCTCCCGAAAGGTCACCCCACCTGGGTGGTCTTTCCGCTGGTCCTGCCAGAGGTCACTGCAGCGACAGAAAGCTGGTGGGTTGCCCAGAGTGTCCTCCGAGACCTCTGGGGCCCAGGCGCTGGGGAAGAGGCTCCCTTCCCTCTGTGATGGGCAAGGGTGGGAACCTGGTGGCCCGTTACCCAGACTATGCTGGGGTGTGTGACAGAAGTAAGTGTAGGCTGTTTGGTGTGTAGAAGTATTGAACCAGGCTTGGCACAGAGATTGCATGTGAATTTAATAGAATGCAAAGAAAATTTGGGTTGATTTCCCTAAATTCTGGACATAGAATTGTAGACAATGTAAGCGTGGTTTTCCTTTCTTTCTTTCTTTCTTTTTTTTTTTAAAGAGATTTCAAAACTTTATAAGACTGTCTTAACCCTTGCCTGGTATTTAAGCATATTAACAAATTTGTACGCATTGTCAAATTACAAGGTAAATTTAGAGATTTTTTCATTCACTGTACAATGCTTCAGATTGTAGAGTGAGTGAAAAACATTGGAATGAAAATCTACCTTTTTTTTTTTAAGTTTTTAAAGAATTATTTATTTTTGGCTGCGTTGGGTCTTTGTTGCTGCAGGCGGGCTTTCTCTAGTTGCGGCAAGTGGGGGGGCTACTGTTCGTTGTGGTGTTGCGGGCTTCTCATTGCGCTGGCTTCTCTTGTTGCAGAGCATGGGCTCTAGAGCACAGGCTCAGTAGTTGTGGCATGTGGGCTCAGTAGTTGTGGCTCACGGGCTCTAGAGTGCAGGCTTAGTAGCTGTGGCATGCAGGCTCAGTAGTTGTGGCTCGCGGGTTCTAGAGCGCAGGCTCAGTAGTTGTGGTGCACGGGCTTAGTTGCTCCGCGGCATGTGGGATCTTCCCGGACCAGGGCTCGAACCCCTGTCCCCTGCATTGGCAGGCGGATTCTTAACCACTGCGCCCCCATGGAAATCCCGAAAATCTACCTATTTCCGACCAGAATTCTTTAGCCTGGAAATATTGTATGTCTTAAAGAAATATTGATAGATATATTTTCCCAGCTTGGATTTGGGTCACGTTTGGTGAATATTTATTGTGTTTCATTTCCTTCAGGCCTCAGCGTTGTGCTTCATTTTGCAACTGTTATCTCTTTGATTTGGTTCTAAATAGACACGGGACACGCCCTGGTGCTGCTAGGTGGGGCCTTCTGGTGGCGGGCGCTTCCCTGCTGATGAGCATACCGTGGGATTTGACCTGTGTGTAACCAAAGAAGAGAACACTTTCAGTGTTTTCAGCTGTAACTATGGGGGTGTGCCCTGGGGCCTGGGTGGGCCTCAGGCGGGGCTCCCCACCTGTGTGGAGAGGGCCTCAGACTTGGAGGAAGAGGCAAGGCCCAAGGGGGTCTTCAGGGAAGAGGTGGGTGGCTGGTGCTGAGCAGCACAGGCAGGGCGCCCAGGTTTGGAATAACTCAGCCTGTGCCGTAGTGGGCTGCATGGCCCTGGGAGGCCTAGCCCAGTGCCCCAGGCCGGCCACGGGCCTTGCCATGTGGGTCAGGCTCTAGGCCAGCTGAGCAGCATGCTTCACTACCTGGGCCTCTCTTATGGGAGTTCTTGGTGTATGTGACTCTGTTCCTCTTCTCTCCATAGCCCCTCAGCGCACACACACACGCGCGCGCGCGCGAAGGGGGCCCTTGTCCATTAGATGGGGCAGCTGAATGTTGGTGACATGCGTACTCTAGGCTGTGCGCAGTTCATTTTGCCCAAGGGTGGCTGTCCCTGGAAGCCTTTTCACTGCCATTCATGCTGTGTTGCTGTTGTACCCAGAGGGGCGGGAATTCTTGGAGCGCCAGCGCTGGCAGGAGGCGGGCCCAGGCCTGTGGGCCTTTGGTTTAAGACACGCAGCTCTAGAGTCTCGTTGCACAGCATAAGTGCCGCTCACTCCAGGCTTGTTGGTCAGGTGACAAAAGTCCGTGATGCTGCTTTTGGCATCTGTGACACGCACTTCGGGATTTTGTAGCTTTTACGCAAAACCATGGTGAATGCCGTCCCGTCTTCCTCTCTGCACCACTGAGGGTGTGCTGTGCCTTTCATTGTGGGTGTGAAGGTGGATGCAGGTGGCGCTTGCGAAATTACCTTCCAGCTACACTTTCAGGGTGAGGGGCGGAGGGGTGGACGGTGGCCTTTGTGGCATAGAAGGCACTGAAACACAAAGAAGGGTTCTGGCGGCCTGGCCTCGGGGTGTGGGCTTAGCGGACTGTCCAGATGCTGGACCCGAGGGAGGAGGTGGGAGGCCCTTGTCAGGGAAGGTCTGGTGCGGTGTCCGCAGCAGCGGGCTCCTGGGTGATCTTATTTGGTCTTTGCTGAAAATAAGAAAGAATCCTGAGCCCTTGGCGCCTGGCACTCGCTTCCTGGCGGCACGGTGGTGTGTGTGGGCTGCGCCCGTGGTCTGCTTTCTAGGCTGTGTTTTCCGGAGGCGTCCTCAAGGGAGGACGCGGGCAGCGGCGCTGTGGGGACCTTGGGGCGCGTGGAGCAGAGGACGCGCGGAGAAGGACTCGTGTGCGGGACACGGGACTCCTGTCATCGCCCAGCCCTCCTGCCTGTGGACGGACAGCTGGGCGGGTGTTGTGTCGCAGGTGGAGGGGGTGCCGTCTGCTGCCTGTGAGGGTCACGTACATCCGGTCACCGTTGTTTCCTTGTATGCCGTGTTTGGTCGTCTGCGGTATTTTGGAGAAGCAGAGTTGATGGCACCTGTATCCTCATTCAGCTGGCTGTCCTCTTGTGTTTTACTAGCAGAGGTTTAAATGGCTGTGAACAATGTTCCAGAATCTTAGTCTAAAAAAAGGAGGGGGGCGCAGATACTAACCCTAAAAGTAAAACTCTCAGAGAGACGTGGAGTTTGGTGGGTCAAGGAGGCTGGCATCCAGGCCTGCCGCGTGCTCTCCAGTGTTGGCCACGAGCGCCCGTCTCGGGCAGAGCGCTCTGGCACTTTCGATGGCTGTGAAGTTGGCTGCAGGCGGCACCCTGTGTCCAGGTAGTTAAGCTGGTGCTTGACCCGGGAAAGTGCCTTGGTGTCAGGCCGTCTGGTTGTCCATTGTCCGAGGCTGCCTTTCTTCTTCACCCTCTGGGGCTTTCAGAGCATCACCTTCTGAGACCTGCAGGGAGCGAGCGTTGGTGTCAGCGGGGGCGGGGGCGCGGCACCCTCCCAGCACGGAAGCCTCTGGGCCTGGCTGCTCTTGCCTTAAGAGATGAAGTTTAGAGAATGTCCACGCAGGTGCCCCTGCTGGTAAAGCCGAGGCGGCTCCAGGTGCTGCGTGTTCTGACCTTTCTGAACACCCACTTCAGCTGAAACAGAACCTCTGAGCGAGGCCCGCGGGAACAGTCGTTACGGGAAGGTCTTACCCAGGTCGCTCCCAGGTGTCGGTGACGAACCCAGCGTGGAAACCCGGTACCAGTGGCCGAGGCATGCCTGCACTGCCGCCTGTGCTGTTGCTGCGCTTCACACGCGTAGAAGCAGGAAGCGGGTGTGGGTGACGTGAAACCCGCGCTGACGTGGGCAAGAGCTCGGCCCTTCATAGTGACCCGTGACAAGGGGTTAAAAGTTGCATCTGGGGCTTCCCTGGTGGCGCAGTGGTTGAGAGTCCGCCTGCCGATGCAGGGGACACGGGTTCGTGCCCCGGTGCGGGAAGATCCCACACGCCGCGGAGTGGCTGGGCCCGTGAGCCATAGCCGCTGAGCCTGCGCGTCTGAAGCCTGTGCTCTGCAACAGGAGAGGCCACAACAGTGAGAGGCCCGCGTACCGCAAAAAAGAAAGAAAGAAAGAAAGAAAAAAAAGTTGTATCTGATCCCTCAGTTTCTTCGTCGCTAAAACCAGCGGTGGACAGGGGTGGAGGTGGCGGTCTTTGGGACCCAAGGCTGTGGATGTGCTTGTCCCTGGTGGTGTTCGAGGAGGGCACATAGCTCCGGGCGCGCTGCCTGGGGAAGCCCCGGGGGCCTGTGATTGTGGGAGTGGGCCTGGTCTCACGGGAGGAAAAGGACTAGCCACAGGACCAGTTTTTGTTTGGGTTTTTGTTTTAATATTTATTTACTTGGTTGCTTGGGCCCTTAGTCAAGGCGTGCAGGATCTAGTTCCCTGACCAGGGCTTGAACCGGGGCCCGCTGCATTAGGAGTGTGGAGTCTTACCCACTGTACCACCAGGGAAGTCCACAGGACCATTTTTAAAGATAGATGTCAGAAGTTGAGCATAGTAATGATGCCTGACTTGTGTTATAAAGACTTCCTGCTTCTCGTTACTTTCACTGCAGTGTTCTTCTTTTTTTTTTTAGATTCATTTTATTTATTTATTTATTTTGGGTGCATTGGGTCTTCATTGCTATGTGCAGGCTTTCTCTAGTTGCGGTGTGTGGGCTTTTTCTTGTTGCGGAGCACGGGCTCTAGGCGTGCGGGCTTCAGTCGTTGTGGCGTGTGGGCTCAGTAGTTGTGGCACACAGGCTTAGTTGCTGTGCGGCATATGGGATCTTCCCGGACCAGGGATCGAACCCGTGTTCCCTGCATTGGCAGGTGGACTCGTAACCACTGTGCCACCAGGGAAGTCCCATCACCCCAGTGTTCTTTACAAAAATAATAGAGAGGAAGGTTTCCCTGAATGGAGCCTCCAGCTTGGCGAGCAGGAGAGGGCTGCTGGGGGAGGGCTGCTGGGGGAGGGTGGGGGTGTCGTCGGCCCCACCCCAGGGCCCCCCTCCCCTGGAGTGCCAGCCAGGCTTGCTCTCTGCTCTGCCCTCCCAGATGCCACCACAAGCAGGAACAGCCGTGGGCCCTCCCCAAAGAGGGGTCCAGGGGGCTGGCTGCGGTGACCCCCTGGTTTACTCTGTCACGGGCATGGCCCCTTCCTGCCTCCCTTGCAGGGGTCACCCTGGTGAGGACCTGGGGCCGGAGGACCTGGGCTTGGGTACAGCGGGCCTTTGCCTGGCGTTTGTGCTTCCCCTGTGAGGAGGAGAGGGCCATCTGTGCGGCGGGGGGTGGGGGGGTGGGGAGGAGGCGGGCCGGGATGGGCTGTGATGCCAGCGGTTACAGATGGCCCCTTGTCATCCCCTCTGCTGTGTGTCTCTGTGGGTTTGACACTTCCAAGGACCTCATATCCGTGGAATCTTATAGTATTTGTCTTTCTGTGACTGGCGTATTTCACTGAGCATAATGTCCTCAGTGTTCTGAAGTCTGTGTGGTAGCATATTGCAGAATTTCCTTCCTTTTTAAGGCCGAATAATGAATATTCCATTGTAGAGATAAACCACGTTTTTTTCCATCCATTCATTTGTCGATGGACACTTGGGTTGCTTCCATGTTGTGTTTGACTCTTGTGAGTAATGCTGCTGTGAACATGGCGGAGCAAATATCGCTTTGAAACCCTGCTCTCGTTTGGGGGAGGGTGTATGCTCAGAAGTGGAGTTGCTGGGTCACATGGTAATTCTCAGTTGCACTCTTGGAGGACTTGCCATATTGTTTTACACAGCAGCTGTACTGTTTTACATTCTCACCAGCAGTGTACCAGGGGTCCAGGAGTTGACCCCTTGGAGATGATAGCTGAAGGGCCTCGGAGCAGCTCTGGGAGGTGACACCCTGGATTCTCTTGACGTTTATTATGTGCAAAATGTCCTTTTGGGGAGGTCCCCAAAATTGCACTGTGCCTTTCTCACAGAGCTCGCACTTGAATCAGCAGTGTCGTTCCGGGAACGTGCTCCTGACTCCTGACTGCGTCCTGGCTGTAAGGCCTGTTCTGCTCCTTCCAGCTTCCTGAGGTTGTTTCCTCTTCTGACCAAGGTCAGCTGACAGCCAGTGTCCCCGGGTCCAGTCGATGGCGGCCTGGGAAGCCTGTGCTCATCACTGGAAGTTTCCATTTCACTCCCTTCACAGGAGACGTCTCATGTGGAGTTGTTGAGAATCAATAATGAATACTTCTAAAAAATTCACAACAGACTGTTATTTGCAATCTATAATGTCATATTTTTTAAAAGGTAAGGATCAGAAACTTGAGAATAAAAAAAAATACTGTGCTTTGTTAGTGAAAAGCAGCCCCAGCTCATGGTAAGGTTTTCCAAATGCTTTTGCAGTCATCTGTTGGCTCTCTGCAGTAGTAACATGAGGGGTCTTGAATTATTTATTAAAAGCTCACCTCACAGGCTCACACTGGCTGTGTCCCTCTGGTGGGTGGGGCCCTCCCTCCAGTGGGCGGGGTCAGTCTGGCTGTCGTCTTTGCCCTGGGCCTGCCCAGGCCAGTGCGCACCAGCTCCGGGTGCGGAGGGATTAGGTAGGAGAGGCCTCGCCGCTTCTCTGGGTTCCGTTTCTTGTGATCTTGGGCAAGTCACGGATCTCCCTGCTGTGGATGAGAATGATCTGTGTTCCCCGTCTCCTTACTGCTCGGGGTTATTTAATGGCTCCATGAGGCAGCTCCACAAGGGGCCTTGCCTCCCATTGAGTGGAGCACGAGTGCTCATTGTGAATCAGTCCTTAAGAAACCACCCACCCTCAGTGTGTCTCTGCGTATTCCAGGACTGAGTAAAAATAAGCATCTTTGCGTTTTCTTTTGTTCATTATGGAACAAAACAAAAACCTTTGCTTTTAAAATCCCAGAAGTGGGACCATCAGCTCTTCCCTGCTGTGGCTGCTCCTGTGTGTGTGATCCTTGCAGGCTTGCCGAGGGTGGCAGCAAGGCCCGCTTGGGCTGGGAGGAAGCTGGGAGCGAGTGGAAGGGTGGGTGGGGGGGTGGGTCCCAGACCCCCTGCCGTGTGGTCCGGACAGGTGGGGCAGAGGTGGCCCCGGCCACAGATTTGGTGCTGGCCTTGGGGTCACAGGCAGCTACACACACAGCCAGGGTCCCTCTGCCTGGGAAGACTTGGTAACCTTTAGATTTTTCTAATGTCGTTAGATGGAAACAAACTGCGACCCCGAGCTTTCCTTCATGTATTCTAGTGAATGTGCAGCGTGTTGCTCTCTGAACCCCTTGGAACTCTGAGGGTCCACCCCCCACTGCCCCCTCCTGCCATCGGGGCTTTTCATTCTTAAAGGAAGTAGAACGGACCTTGCCATGTCACCCCGCCACAGCTAGATGACAGAACAGCTGCAGATGGATCAACCACCTGGTTCCTGCAGCCCCGCGGTGGGCTGCCCGGGCCCACCCGGCCCTCTGTCCGAGCTTGTGGTGGCCCCGGCACCTTCCCTGATGCTGGGGCTGCTGGTGCAGGAGACCAGCTGCCTGACAGGGTCGGTGCTGCTCGGCCAGGCTCCGCCTGCTGAAATACTGACCGTCTTCAGCCTCTTAAGCATTTGGTGACTTGTCTAATATTCATGAAGTCATGAAGTCATTTCTCAGAGTTTCCTTTCACTGAAATTCAGAGGGAGCAGGCAACAGGACGCTGTCAAATCCTAGGGTGAGATATTGTGCTTCAACAAGAGCATTTTTTTGTTTGCCGCACGTAAGGTTAATTCTTCAAGATGCATATGCCTCGCAAGACGTGCTGGAGGGGAGCTGTGTGTTTCAGCCACTGTGCCACGTGTTACTGAAAAGCAGTGAAATGACGCGGCGGGTGCACCGTGAGGGCGGGGCGGGCTGTCCCCCGGCGGGGGCGGCGCGGGGCCCTGCCTGTCCTTACAGGGGGGGCGCCCAGCTGAGGAGGCTCCGCCTGGCCCCCCCGCACATCCTGCCGGCCTGGCAGCGCGCTCAGGGCCTTGTTGTGGCGTCGCAGTGCCGCCGGGTGTGCCGTTGTGTTGGCCGTGTGTCTGTCATTAGAAGCGCTACCTGTACCCAGCTCTGTCCAGCTGCCCGGGGCTGGTGTTCGTTTGTGAGGAGTCTTCCTGCTAATGCTTATGACCCTTCGAGATGCTCTTCAGAGACAGGTAGAAGCTTCCTGTTTACTTTCTCTTGTTTTATAACTTTACGTGTGTGTTCGCGTGAAGTAAATAAGCCCTGTAACAGTAGTATTTCCATACTGAAGGTTTAATCATTCCACCTCCTTCCTCCAAACTCGGGATTAAAAGTAAGCTGGTTCCGATGGTCCCCTTTGCTGAGCAGCCGCAGGGCGTGAAAGAGGCTTGGGGTCCGGGGGCGGGGTGGGGGTAGCCACCCAGCGGGCTCCTCTGAGCGCCTGGCACCCCGTGCGGCCCGGTGGGGCTCGGCGTGCAGGCTGGGTCATCCGGTGGACGGGCCACCACGGGAGGCATCCGTGCTGAGGAGTGGCGTGGCCAGAGTTGGGCTTTCCTTGGGCTTTCCGAAGATAAGCTGCTGTGTGGTCCCGACAGGTGGGGCAGAGGTGGCCATGGCCCCGGGGGGAGGTGGTGGCGTGGCTGTGCGGTGTCGGCGGGGTGGCCCTGATGGCAGGGGCTGCGGGCGCCGGGGCTCTGCTGAGGTGCGCGGTGGCCCACCTGTCACAAGGCCCTGTCTCTCTGACCCATCCATCTCTAGGGACCCTCGTCTCATGGTTATTTTTGAAGAAGGTAACAGCTTTGCTGAGATACAGTCGGCACACCACACAGCCCCGCCTAGCCTCTGTGTCCCCATGGCTGCCCCCCCACCCCCACCCCCGGCAAGCCACCCACCTGCTCTCTGTCTCCGAGGATTTGCCTCTTCTGGACCGTGTGTGTGCTGGAATCATACACTCTGCTCCCACGGAGAAACACGCACGTGTGCACCTGGGCACGTGTCAGGAACGCGTTGTCTGTGACGGCAGAAACATGGAAAGAACCCAGATGTGCTGAATGTAACTTACAGACATGTTAAAGAGATTATGTCTGATGTTTCATTTAAGAACTGTGGTCTGATCCTGTTTAAGTGAGACTGCATGTGTGCTCCTAGCACCAGCCATTCACTTGCTGAGCTGAGAGAGGCGGCCTCCTTCCCAGCCCCTCCGGCCTCGGCCGGGCCTCTGCTGTGCCCCGGACCCCGGCTCCCGCTCCTGTGGGGCTTCCAGGAGACCCCCTCCCCGAGCCCCCTGCTTGTCGCCGGAGAGCTGAGCCTGGAGTGCGCATGGGCACGCAAGCTGCTGTCCTTTCCCCTTCTTTACCGAACCCTCCAAACCCACTGTAACTGCCAGCTACACCCTGTTTCTTTGCTCCCCTCCACAGCAAAAGTCCTCTTAAAGAAGTGGTTGGACCTTTGTCTTCAGAGCCTCTCCTCCCCCTGCTCTTTGAGTGCTTTGTGGAGACAGAGTTTAAATACAACGAAATGCACCACTTTTAAGTATACAGTGCGCAGAGTTTAACAAATCTTCGGAGCCACGTTCCTACCACCACAATCCTGACGCAGAAATCGCTGTCATCCCAAAGTGTCTCTTCAAAGCCAACACCTTCGTCCCATCCCCTGGGCCCGGGAGACGACTGGTGTGCTTTGGTCACTATAGATTTTCTTTCTCTAGACTTTGCTGTGAATGGAACCACACCACTCCGTTCATCCTTCCACTCAGCGCCCATCCCATGGGTTCCATGCAGCACCTGTCAATGTCTACAGACATTGCACTGTTTCCAGTTCTTACCTGTTATGATCAGAGCTGCTGTGAACAGCTGTGTACAGACACTGTGCCTGTGTTTTCCTTTCATTTTGGTTAGTGCCCAGAGCTGGGATTTCCGGTAGGGGAATGGTTAACTTTTAAAGAACCTGTGAGACTGTTTTTCACAGTGGCTGTACAATTTTGTGTTCCCACTGGCAGTGAATGAGAGTCCATCCAGTTGCTCGTAGCCTCACCGTCACTGGGTATGGTCGTTCTTTCTAATTTTGGCCATTCTAGTGGTATACTGTTGTGGGTTTAATTTCTGTTTCTGTAATGACAGATGATGTTGACTGTCTTTTCTTTTGTGTGTGTTCCTTGTATGCTGTTTTGGTGAAGTATCTGTTCCTTCATATCAATTTTATTTGGTCCGTTTAAGAACTGGGTTGTCTTACTGAGAATCCTCTCTAATTCTATACTTTAGAGAGTTCTTTATATATTTTAGACACAAGTCTATTACCAGATTTATGTCATGCAAATATTTTCTCCCAGTTTGTGTCTTGTCTTTTCATTCTCAAGTATCTTTTGAAGAGCCAAAGTTTTTATTTTAGTCCAAGCTAACAGTTTTTTTCCGATACTTCATGCTTTTGGGGTCTTAAATCTTTGTCTAACCCAGTGTCACAAGATTTTCTCTTATGTTTTCTTTTAGAAGTTAGGTAGTTTTGGCTCTTATATTCAGTTCTACAATCCATTTTGAGATCCTTTTTGTATAAGGTTAAAGGTTTTTTGTTTTTGTTCTTTTTCTTTTTTTTTTGCACGTGAGGATATCCAGTTATTCCAGCACCACCTGCCGACCAGCTGACTGTTCGCCACGCGGTGGCTGTACCTTTACTGAAGATTAGCTGCATGTATATGTGGGTCCATTTCTGGGCTCCCCGTTGTGTTCCACTGATCTGCGTGTCAGCCCTTAGGTCAGTGTTACATCGTCCTCGTGACTGTAGCTTTGTAGTAAGTCTTGAAATGAGGTAGTGTACGTCTTTCCACATTGCTCTTTTTCAACACTGCTGAGGCTACGCTGTGTGCTTTTCTTTTCCATGTTCATTTCAGAATCAGGTCATCAGTTTCTACCAAAAAAAAAGTCAGCTGGGATTTTGATTGAGGCTGTGTTAAGTCTGTAGATGAATTTGGAGAGAATCAGTATCTTAACAACATGGAATGTTACGTGTATTTAGAGAGGACTTGCACATATTTTATCCCTAAGTAATTTCGGGGTGCTATTGTAATCGTCTTTTATCTATCTATCTATTTACTTTTCATTATTATTATTATTTTTTTTGCGGTACGCGGGCCTCTCACTGTTGTGGCCTCTCCCGTTGCGGAGCACAGGCTCCAGACGTGCAGGCTCAGCGGCCATGGCTCACGGGCCCAGCCACTCCGCGGCATGTGGGATCTTCCCGGACCGGGGCACGAACCCGTGTCCCCTGCATCGGCAGGCGGACTCTCAACCACTGCGCCACCAGTGAAGCCCCCATCTTGCTTTTTTAAAATTTCAGTTTTCTAATGTTGGTTGGTACTGCATATACATATAATTGATTTTTTTTTTTTTTTTTTTACAGTAGCGACCTGTTTTACATATTTGCTAAATTCAGTTATTGTGATAGGTTTTAAAAAAAAAAATACGTTCGGGCTTCCCTGGTGGCACAGTGGTTGCGAGTCCACCTGCCGATGCAGGGGACACGGGTTCGTGCCCCAGTCCGGGAAGATCCCACATGCTGCAGAGCGGCTGGGCCCATGAGCCATGGCCGCTGAGCCTGCGCGTCCGGAGCCTGTGCTCCGCAACGGGAGAGGCCACAACAGTGAGAGGCCCGCGTACTGCGCAAAAAAAAAAAAAACACATTCTATAGAATTTTCTGTGTGGTTATGTTTATCACATGTGAGTGGAGACGGTTTTACGTTTTCCTTTCCATTCTGTGTACCTTGTATTTCTTGTCTTATTGCACTGTCTAGTACTGCAGCCCAGTACTGAAGGGAAGTGTTGAGAGTGGGCACTCTTGGTGTGTGCAGTCTTTCACAGTTCAGTGGGTTACTGTTGAGTTTTAGTAGGTTCCCTTTATTAGGTTGATGAAGTTTTCTTCTTTTCTTAGTTTGCTCAGAGTGTTTAAGGCAAACAGGAGTAGAGTTTTGTCCTATGCTCTTTTTACCTATCAAGATGATAATTTTTGAAAACGCAATAGAGAAAATTCAGTGAAACCAAAAGTTGGTTCTTTGAAAAGAAATAAAATGGATAGACTTCTAGTGAAACTGATCAGGGAAAAAAGAAGACACAAATTTTCAATATGAAGCATGAGAGAGGGAACATCACTATGATCCTGTAGCTGTTAAAAGGATGAGGGAATGTTATGAACAACTTTATCCCAATAAATTTGGCAACTTAGATGAAATGGACAAATTCCTTAAAAGAGAGAAACTACCTAAGCTCACTCAAGAAGAAATGGATCACCTTAGTAACCCTGTATCTATTAAAGAAATTGAATTTTTAATTAAAATCTTGACACAAAGAGACCTTCAATCCCCGGTGACCTCACTGGTGATTTCTACCACCCCTCAGGGAACAGGAAATGTTTGTCATACACAGGCTTCTTCACCTGTCCGTGAGGCAGGATAACCTTGATACCAGAATCAGAGGAGGATGTGATGAGAAAACTACAAGCCAGTTCCCACGTCAGTATGGCTGTAAAAATCCTTGCTTTGGAGCAAAATTGATTTAGCAATTTAAAAGGATAATAATGCAGGTAGGGTTTATCTCAGAAACTCACATTTGGATTAACATTCAAAAATCAATTGCTGTAAGGTGTCATATTGACGCAATAAAAAAGAAAAACCGTAAGATCTTCTCAAAAGCTGCAAAAAAAAAAGAGAAAGTGACAAAATTCCATATCCCTTCACAATAAAAAACAGTACAAAGTGAGAACGGAAGGCGCTCCCTCAGCCTGATGAGCAGGTGTTAGGGGTCCCCGCAGTGGCTGCAGGTACTGCAGTGTGAACAGCTGAGTCCTCTCCTAATGCCAAGTGCAAGTAGGTTGCTGCTGGCACCTCTTTTGTTCTCTTTTTAGAAATAACTTTTACTGCTGAAGCAATACTTTGCATTGTGGAAAATTAGGAAATACTGATAAGAAAAAATAAAGCATACAACACCACGTTTTCACTGCCGAGAAAAGAGATCTTCTGTGGGTGTGTGCTTACGCGTGTGCAGGCATGCATTGTGTGTGGGAGGCTCTGGGGCCCAGGTAGCCCACGTGGTCCAGGTGCTGCTGTGGGGCACTTGCCCCGTGGCCAGTGGTCAGTGGCTGGAGTAAAGGTGGCTTGATCCCACGGAGGGGCCGTGTTTGCCGGCCTGCGAGCTGATTGCTTGCAGTAAGTCTCTTAGTATGTGTGTGTGTCTCTGGCTGACCCTGACTGACCTGATACGAGTGTGTAATGTATACTTATTAATTTCATAGAATCCCCTCTTTACAGTCAGTGACTGCCGCCTTCCGTGTCAGTGAGCCCTGTCTTGTCCACTGCGTGGACCACGGAGAGACCTCCTGCCCCTGCTCCTGCCCACGGAGCCGCCCTTTCTGGTCCTGCCTTCATGCTCTCCTGTTGCACGAGTACCTCGTCCTGTGCCGTTCAGCTTGCCTATTTTATGGGTCATTAAAATGAAAATCCAGGGGCTTCCCTGGTGGCGCAGTGGTTGAGAGTCCACCTGCCGATGCAGGGGACGCGGGTTCGTGCCTCGGTCCGGGAAGATCCCACATGCCACGGAGCGGCTGGGCCCATGAACCATGGCCGCTGAGCCTGCGCGTCCGGAGCCTGTGCTCCGCAACGGGAGAGGTCACAACACTGAGAGGCCCGCCTACCGCAAAAAAAGAAGAAAATCCACCTTTGACTTTGTCTGGGCTCCTGTTACACGTTTGCTTTCTATTGGTTTTGTGTAATTACCTTTATCACATGTTCCTTCTGTGCTTTGAGGTATATTCTGATTTGAAAGCCTCTTTATCGAGATACCTTTTGAAAATAAATACATTTTCCTCTAAGAACCACTATGCTGCTGTTTCCCAGTTTACTGTGCAGCGTTTTGTCATCCCCAGTTTTGAAGGCTTTTAGTTCCCACTCTGATTTCCTTTCTGACCCTCATCCTTAGAAGTGCATTTCTTAATTCTCAGATTTAAGGCGTCCGTGGTCTCTCCGCCCCCCATCTAAACTGTATTGTGGTGTAAGAAGTTGGTCCTTTCAGATTTGTTAGACTGCTCTCTGGGCTGTGTGTGGCCAGTTTTCATGACCAGTTGTCCTGTGTCCTTGGAAAGAATGGGCATTGAGCGATTACTGACCGGGATGTTTTGTATGTGCTCATTGGATCAAGCTGGCTATTGTGTTCCAGTCTCTCGTGTTCTAGTGTTTGCTGGGCTTGTCTCCTTGGCCCTTTAGCTACTGAAAGGTGCTTTAAAGCCTGTTCCTGTGATTGTGGCTCTGTCTTCCCTGTGGTGTCAGTTTTTGCTCTTTACTCTGAGGCTGTCTTCTGTGTTTCGTGAAAGGAGCCTCTGCTGTGAGGTAGTGACATACCTCATCACCTCCTGGGTTGGGTCGTGTAGCAGCCTCAGTTCCTCTGCTCGCCATTTAAGCAATGTATCTTTTCTCTCCTTCTCTCGAAATCCTTCTAGGTTGTTATGTTCTTGATATCCCTTGCTCATTCTGAGCTAGGTGGATTGCTTTTTCCTTTCCAGTCTGACAGACTTCGTCTTTTAGCTGTACTTCTTAGTCCTCTTACTTTTGTACTTAATAAATATTTAGTTCTTTCACATTGTACTTGTTTATTCTGACTTTTCTGTCTCTTTTTCTCTCTTATTTTGCCTTTTTAGATCTTTTTCTGTTCCCTTTTTATTTCCTCTACAGGTTTGGGAATTACACACTTTTTGTGGTCACCTTGGACGTGAGAGTGATGTGTAGCAAGCCAGCCTTTTCAGACCACCTGGGACACCCCCCAGGTTGCCTTTCCTCGCGCTTCGTGTCCATTCTTGTTTCGATTGCGTTGTGTGTGTGTTTATATATTTTCACCTATAACTGCCACTTCTTCCGAATGATCTTCTTTACTGGTTTCTTTCATGAGGACCTTCGTAATGAAACCAGAGAAATGGACTTCGGTGTTTCCTTGCAGGTGAAGACAGGGCCGAGGGTCGGGGCTTCTATTGTGTGCAGGCCTTGGCCGAGCCTCCGCCGGCCCACGACCCTCGCTTCCCGCTGTGGTTCTCGATGTCTCCCAGACACCTTCTCCGGGCTGCGGAGAAGTGCCCGCATTTGTCCTCAAGACTCTGAGGCAGCTTGTAGACAAGGGAAGGACACGACTCCTTTTATTCAGGGGCAATTTTGGAAGATGGAATTATTTTATCCCCGAGAGGATAAAATCTGTGTCGGTTGGTTCATTTGGAGCTGCTGACCCTGTGGCCGTGACCCTGAGAGACGGTCCTCCGAGGCCCTGCCGGGGCACCCCCGTGATTATCTGAGCCCCTGCCTGCCTTTGTAAAGTGGAAACAATACCATCTGTTTAACGGAGGCTAGTTAGGGGCTCTAAATAAAATGACATATGAGAGTAAAGCACCATGCAAATGTAATTGGAAATGGATCATTAAACCCAGTCCCTTACTGAAGGGGGTGGGGCGTTGTCTTTAATTACAGTTGCTGTGTGTACTGGGCACTTGCCTGGGTTCCACGTGGCCCTGCAGGACAGTGGTTCTTTTCCTGATTTACACACAAGGAGACCGAGATTGCTCACGATTTCAGCCAGTGCGCACGGGTTGTTTGCCGCGTGGTCCACGGCCACACCACGCCACATGTTGTGAGGGTCTGACTTGCAGATGCCCTGGCTGGAAACAGCCCTGTCATTGTAGTTTCCCGGAGGCCTGCCTTCCCTCTACTACATCAGCTTTGGGGCAAGAACGGGGGGAGGGGGAGCCTTCCGTGGCCCTGGGGTCCCTTTCTCAGGGCCCAGGGCGCTTCCTTGAACACCAGGAGCAGTGAGCTTTGGGAATGACGCTGGTGCAGGGCTTATCGACGCTTCTCATCAGGCAGCACCTATGGACACGTCTTCACTCACGTGAGTTTACTCTCTGGAGTGGATTCGGGGCCAGGTCCTCTCTCTGTAGCAGGCTGTCGAGAGGAGACACAGGGCTTGCCTGCACCCACCCCCTTTCCCCAGCCCTGTGCAGAAGAATACCTGCGTACTGTGGCTTTTAAGGAAGTTCACAAAAAAGACAAATCTGAGTTGGTATTTACTTTGAAAGAATTTGCCACAGATGCAGTTTAAATAGCTGGATCTTTAAAACAGAGCACTGGAGTTTATAAATGGTGTTGTGTATATCTGTTCAGGAACTTAGATTTGCAAACGGATGTGACTGCAGTTTCTCCTGGCTTTGCATCCTGAGTCCAGGATTCTAAACATGTGATGGCCCAGGCCTCCTCGCCCTGCACCTGCTCCCTTTCTTCCACCCCTTTGCCATGTGGGTGGAATCAGTGCGGGGGATGCTCCGAGTAAACGAAAGTTTGCTTATTCTGTAAAAACAATTTCTCGGAACATTTTTAACATCTCTGTTTTAACTTGCAATTGTTTTTTTCCTTGGAATATTTAGTATTTAATTTTAATAATGACTGTCCTGAGAAGTGTATCTGTAGGGTCCATAAATAGATTTTTGTAACATAAAATATCAAGTTTGTTTTTTCTCTTAAAAATGTCCGCTCATGATTGGGGATTTAGTTGCCTAGTTTTCTGTACGATGGTTTAAAAATGTGGCAGGAAGAAAAAGGGGAAAAGCATGTTCTTCTCACCGCGTCCCGTGCTGGAAGACCAGAGGTGATGGGGTGAATGCTGACAATCCCAGAGATGGCGCTGCAGCCCTGCCAAGTCACGCCCTCACACCTTCGGCTGGGTTCACGTTAGCCGTCTCTCTGCAAGCCTGTCAAGCGCACACCTCCTTATACTGCTGCTTTATCCTGGACTGCATGATTTGCTTCCAGAGTCTCAAACTCGCCAAAGATGAAATGGACTGTGTTTTTCAAACCAAGTTGGAACTGGGTTCTGAGGCCGGAAATCTTGGACTGTCTGGCCTGGACCCTCCCTCGGGTCTCCTCCGGCTGCGGGCCTGCCCCCACTTCCACCTCTTCCTTTGAAGCCAGGTCTGAGTCAGTCCTAGGAACCTTGGCCCCGAGGGCCCCGGGGAGGCTCAGGTGACCGTGTGGGGAGGACCCAGAGATCCCTGAGGTGACTGCAGCCGCTGTGGGCTCACGCCCTCTGCTGTAGACGCTGCCGTCTCGTGGCCACTTCATGTCCGTACACGAGTTTGCACAAAGCTGATTAATCCGGGCGCCTTATATTTTGCTTCTGTAGGTACAGGATTTTGCAGTGTTTGGTATATCCGGGGATTAAAAGCACGTTTGCATACATGGAATTGCTCTGAGAGGTACCAGTGGGATTTAAGCCGTGGGCAGGGTAGTGAGGGGAGGGGGTGGGTGGTCCTTGCTTTAATCTGGAATTTTTATGCCATTATCCTCTATTTACAGCTTTCAGGAATCATCTGGTATCACTGCACATATGTTTAGAGCTGTTGCCAAGGTGATGAGCCTCGTCTCGCTGCCCACACAGTCCTTCCGGGCGGGGGGACGCTTGGCGGGATCTGTTCACACAAGGGTCCCCAGGCTGTCCTGTTGCAGTCACGTTGTCTGCCCCCTTGTAGCTTGATTGCCTGGTTGCTTTCCCTGCAGTGTGTTTCCCATGGAGAGAAGGGGACCCGCTTTGTTTCTGTGGTTGTTTTCAGCCGACCTCCTTAGAGATACAGTGACCAACTCAGGCTTCATATGTTTGTCAGTGGAAATATCCATTTGAACATTTTTACAGTGGTGCCTATAAACAGCTGCAGTCACAGGACCTGGATTGTGGTTTATTGGTTTTTCCACTGGGTTAAAGAAGTCTGAAGCCGTGTATATTATAGCGGTGCTCCTCCGGGTGTGTGGGTAACTTCTCCGTCTCTCTGGAGGTTGAATTTGTACAGTGACGCGTCCTCGTGTTTCATTCGGGGCCGCCTTCTGTTCACCTGCCGTGTCACTGTGCACTTTCAGGAAGAGAAAACTGTCAACCTTCTTTGGGTCATGGACTCCCTGGGGATCGGTTAAAAGCTGTGGATCCTCTCGCTTTTCCTGCATGGTTTCTGGAGCCTCAGGGCTCTCCAGACCCTTGTCCCTTCACCTCAGCTGTGCCTGAACTTCGTCTCAGAGGTTTGGCCCAGGAAGAGTCTCATATCATCACTCAAATTTACAGTTTCTATTTAGATGAAAGTTCCTGGTTATTGACTTTTGGGGTAGAACCTAGTCGCGTTCCACAAATGACTCTGTCACATGCAGAATACCTTTTCCCCTTTCTCTGTCAAGATCTCTTGATAATTTTACAACTGAAGACGTATGCCACCATCAGAAGTAACAGAGGGCATGGTGTGAATGACTGTGCAGTGTGAAGCTGTATCAGGTTTTTAAAAAGAATTTAGTTAGTTTCTTGCAGTTCCATTTCTAGTTGTGAACCCTAAAAGAAACTCTTAGGTATACATGTACAGAAGCGTGAAGACAGATGTTCATTGTAGCACTGTTTGTACTGCCAAAGAGCTGGAACAAAATAAATGCCAGTCAATAAGAGAATTTTTTTTTCCTTTCAGACAATGAATACCACACTGCAGTTATAATAAAGTAGAACTACATTGAACAGAAGCATAGATAAATCCCCAAAGCATAATCTGGAGGGGAAACGGTTTATGAAGATCCATGCAACGTGTTTCTTGTAAAAATATCCTGTATCATGTTTATAGGTTTACAGTGTAGCATGTAGCACGAGTGTGAAAACATGTATGGTGATGATTAGCATCAAAATCCAAAATCTGGGCTTCCCTGGTGGCGCAGTGGTTGAGAGTCCGCCTGCCGATGCAGGGGACACGGGTTCGTGCCCCGGTCCGGGAAGATCCAACATGCCGCGGAGCGGCTGGGCCCATGAGCCATGGCCGCTGAGCCTGCGTGTCCGGAGCCTGTGCTCCGCAACGGGAGAGGCCACAGCAGTGAGAGGCCCGCGTACCGCCAAAAAAAAAAAAAAAAAAAAAAAATCCACAATCTTTGGAGAGGAGGAGGAGGAGGGATGATAGCAGGATTCATAGGGGCTCCAACTATGTATGTAATATTTTTATATAAAAAAATTCCAAACCAAATATGGCAAAATGAACAGGCGATGGATACATGAATGTTTCTTACATTATTTCTCATACTTTTCTGTATGTTTCTACATTTTAATGAAACTATTAGCCATTGTTACTTTGTTATAAAATGCCAAGGATAGAAAATATTTGCTGTGAGGAGATCATAAAATGTAATAACCCATTTTAAACATATTTAGGGGCCTCCGGATTCCTGGAATGGTTTGAAAAGGAACTGCTTTTCCCCTCGGCACTGTGAAAACGTGACTCAAACAACATGTGCCACACGTGGGCTTTGGGGATTTAGAACTTGACCTCAGTTGGCTGCTGTTGACTGGCCTGCCCAGTCTGTAATGTTTTCATTACAGTTTCATTGGTGAGGTTTTTTGTTTGTGATTGTTTTTTGTGTTTAATTGGCAGATGGTAGGGTTCGAACTGAGCTGGCCACTTGTCATGCCTTTGGTTGTGTCCAGGGGAAGCCCACTGGGTCATTTCATGATCCAGTCCAGGCTTTCACCACAGTGGTCAGATGTCACCTTCTGTTCTGATCCTTAGTGGACGGGACTTGTGACAGTGGCCCTGGAGGGAGTTTCTAGGTGGGACGTGGGTTCTACTCCGGACTCTCCAAGCATCCTGCTTGCTAGTTCTGGGCGTGTCATTCCCACCGTGGGGATTTTGGTTTTCACCCTGTAAAATATCTGTCCTAGGACAAAACTCGTAGGGTTTTTCCAGATCATGTAGGTAAAATGATTAGTAGAACATGAAATGTTAAATAAGGTTTGTGGATGCAGTTTGCGATTCCCTGTGTTTGATTCTGTAATCAGATGATAGAGGCAGTGTATGTGCATATGGTGGGAAAGCATAAAATGCAAAGAAGACTGAAAGGACATTCCCGCGGGCGTCCCTGTGTTACTAGCTTCTGGAGTCTTGTTTCGTGGATTAATTGTATTTTATTATTACATGGTATATTTTAGCAAAAATGAGAGCCTCCTATCTTGTAACTGGTTTTACCTTTCCATTTCAGATCTCAGAGCTGTTGTGTGGAAACAGGCTTTTTCTCTGTGACTGCTGATATGACCTGCTTTTTACTGTGTCTGTCAGTGCCTTGGTTCAGTACAGGTTGGCTGTGTTTTTCTTAAAGGGCCAGAGAGTAAATACTTCAGGCATCGCAACCTTAAGGGGCAGTGTTGAGGGTGTCACGTGGGTACTTGTATCGCCGTTCACAGGTGTGAACACTGTCGGTGGCTCCAGGGTGGGCCCAGCAGGGAGGAAAGCCTGCGCTGGCAGTGCGAGGACTGTTAGGAGGGCCCCTCTGGGTCGCCTCCCAGCCATCCTCCTCTCCAGGGAGGGGCAGCAAGTGCCCACCAGCTTTTTGCCTTGGGCTCAACTGAGCCTTGTTGAGTTTACTGTGAACAAATCCCGGTTTCTGTGATGAGCATTCCCTGGCATGGAGCCACCACGCTCAGAGTCCATTTCCCTGGGTGAAGGGAGCAGCCAGAGACCCAGGCCTGGGCCCTTCCTCGGGGTGGAGGTGACCCCTGAAGCTGGTGTGCCGCCTTCCCTTAGGGGTCCGAGGGGCCACACCACGCAGAGTGGAGAGCAGCGTGCAGCCTCTGTTGGTCTAGAGGACACAGGGGGAGGTCGTTTATCTTGGCTTTGGGGAGCAAGTGGCCAGTCGTAGGACACTCCACGAGTTTATCTTGCGTAGGTGTCGTGTTGGTTCCTAGGGCTGCTGTAAGTCACCACGCACTGGCTGGTGTAGGCAGCCGAGGTGCGTCCTCACAGTTCTGGAGGCCCGAATTTTAGGCTGCGGTGCTGGCAGGACACTCCCTCCCCAGACCCCTGGGCAGCACCCCCGGTCTCCTGCAGCTCCTGGCGGCCCACGCCTTCGTCGGCTCAGGGCCGCGGCACTGTCTCCCTTCTGTCACGGGGACGCTTGCCGTTGGGGTGAGGGTCTGCCCCGAGTATCCAGGAAGGTCTCCTCTTGAGGTCCTTCACTTAGTTACCTTATCCCAAATAAGGTCACACTCACAAAAGTGCTGCGTGGCAAGATCTTTGGGAGTGGGCCTGCCGTTCAGCCCACTGCTGATGCTTCCTTGAGGTAACCATGTAGCTTTTCTCTTTCCTCTTTCAGATGTAATGTAGACGTGAACAAATGCACAGGTCTTAGGTGTACAGTGTAAGTGTGCCCACCCCTGGGACTCTCAACGCCACTGAGAGGGCACTTCTGTGACGTGGCGGGGACCCCACTGTGGGGGGCCTGCCTCTGAGCAGCGCTGCCCTGTGGGCACGGTGCACCCGGCGCCGCTCGCTCGTGGACACGTGCTTTGCAGTTCGCGGCTGTCGTGCACAAGGCTCCCTCCCACAGGAAGTAGGGTGTCTGGGTAAATGCATTTTCAGTATATTCTCTCAGTGCCCTCTTGCTAAGGAAAAACCGCTCAGTTTCTCCAGGAGCCCTGCTGCTCCATCCAGCAGAGGATTTTTGTTGGGTTTTGCCAAAGTGAGCAGTACAGGGAGGAGGTGGGTCCAGGGCGAGTGTCAGCACGTGTTGCGCTCCGAGTGGGCGGTGCCAGTGCCCAGGAAGGGCTGGGAGACCTGGGAGTGGTGCCCTGTGCTCCCGGGACCCTGGAGGCGGCAGGCCACGACCTCCACCTGCCCGCCGTGGGGCCCACGCCCCCCGTTGTCACGAAGGCACCCAGCAACAGCGCGTGAAATGTGGCCGACCATCACTACAAACAGGACTTGCGACTGGGGTGTGTGTTTAGAGTTACTTGTTTCTGGTGCGTGGAAACCTGTTTAGAAGAAGGTCGCAGTGAGTGTAGTTGCCCCGAGCAGTTACCAGAACGTCCCTCTGCTCAGGTTCCAAGGTGAAGCGTCGGGAACCGTGGACACGCGTGCCTCCCTGGTTTTTCATTCCCAGGTCTGATGAGACTTCGGGCACAGGCCAGGTGATGGTGACTTCTGGGGCAAAGGAGGTGGCTTCATGATGGGTTTATTCCTGGATGACTTAGTTGTTACTAATTTAGACTTGTTTTGCTCCAAACATCCCCTTGGCAAACTTGCCATTCAAAGAGGGAAATTACCAGCTGATTATTTAAACGTAAGGGAAGTGGAGAGGATCGTTCTTTTGGTAGCCTTTTCCTGCAAAAGACTTTCTGTTTCAGGAACCAGAGAGTATGGTGGACACAGTGTCACCAGCACAGACAGGTCTTTTCCAGGCTGCTGTGTGAGTTTAGCCACTGTGTCCCCTGTGACAGATGACCGGGCTGGGGTGGGCTGTGTCCCGGGGAACCTCAGCAGCACACGATGGGGTGAGCGGCCTCGGCGGTGCCTGGCCCGGACAGGTGGACGTGCAGGGCTACAGGGGACAGTGTGCCATGGGGAGCAGCGGAGGACGCGCCTGGGGACGTCGCCCACCCTGAGGCGGGTGCTCGTGCTTGTCCTGTGGCACCGTGGGGCCATGTTGTGACGCTGCTGCACTGAGCATGTCCGGCGGCAGGTGCGCCTCGGAGGCTGCGGTCTCTGGGCCCGGGCTTGTGCTGTGGGCTGAGAACAGAGCGAAGGGGAGGAGGCCTTCTCCGGCTCTGGCGGCCGGCCAGGGTGCCCTCCTGGGCTGGCTCAGAGGCCGAGCTGCAGTCCCTCCTAAGACGCTGCGAGTGCGTGCACACACCCGCGCCTGCGGAGCCGATAACCAGCTGCCGGGCTGCCAGCCACACGGGCCACGTGCGCCCCTAAGAGCGTGTGGCCCAGCAGGCTGATGTGAACAAGCTTTTTTAAAAAGCGGTTTTGGAGGAGCAGGGCCTGGGTGCCTCACGTCCTCGGTGAGGATGTGCTGTGGGACACACTGCGGGGCATGGGTTGCAGGACAGGACACGTGGCACCCCGGTCTCCTGAAACGAGCCCCTGCTCACAGTTGCCCATGTGTGGGCACCGGGCCGAGACCGGAGGAGGACGGAGACAGCCGGGGTCCCTCTCCTGGATGCATCTGCGCAGCAGGAGGTGTGCAAGCACCTCGACTTTGACCTTGATGCTCTGCTTGGTGTCTCCATCCATCTGTCCGGTTTCCTGATGGGAAGATGTCCCTTTATATGCAAAACGTTACACTTGTATGAAATCCTTTTGTCACCTGTCCTTTGGTTTTTCTGGCCACATAGACCATCCTGGGGGGACACGGAGGTGCTGAGGGTTGTGCAGAGTGGGAGGACTCCCAGGGTCACGTCAGCCACGGCCCCCTCCCTTTCCTGGGGAGGCACCTTTGTAGGCAGGGTGCCCCCAGCCTCATGGAAGTTTGGGTTCCCACGGTGGTGGTGGCTGTTATTTGAGCTCTGTGTGACGGTGCCGGGTAGTGGGGAGGGGGTAGCATTTTCACACGGGGCCTGGCTCTCCAGCCTTCAGGGGTGAGTGTGCTGTGTGCTCCTGCGTGTGTGTGTGTGTGTGTGTGTGTGTGTGTGTGTGTGTGTGTGTGTG
>NW_021697634.1:0-2949 GCF_005190385.1 Monodon monoceros | reverse complement strand
AAGCTTACGTCTCTACTCTTCAGTACAATCCTGATTTGTACTGTGTTCGCAGTGACCTGGGGAAACTGCTCAAAGCCCTGGGTCGCTTGGAAGGAGCCAAGGCATGTTATTTGAAAGCAATGGAGACGCACCCGAACTTTGCAGTAGCTTGGAGTAATCTTGGCTGTGTTTTCAATGCACAAGGGGAGATTTGGCTTGCAATTCATCACTTTGAAAAAGGCTGTCACCCTTGACCCCAATTTTCTGGATGCTTATATCAATTTAGGAAATGTCTTGAAAGAGTCACGGAATTTTGACAGAACTGTGGCAGCTTACCTTTGTGCCCTAAGCTTGAGCCCAAATCATGCAGTGGTACGTGCCAACCTGGCTTGTGTACACTACGAGCAAGGCCTGATAGATCTGGCAATAGACACCTACAGGTGAGCTATTAGATTGCAACCACATTTCCGTGACGCTTACTGCAACCTAGCCAACGCTCTGGAAGAGAGGGACCGTGTTGCCTAAGCAGAAGATTGTTATAATACAGCTCTGCGGCTGTGCCCCACCCATGCAGACTCTCTGAATAACCTGGCCAATATCAAAGGAGACCAGGGAAACATTGAAGAGGCAGTTCGCTTGTATTGTAAAGCATTAGAAGTCTTCCCAGAGTTTGCTGTTGCCCATTCAAATTTAGCAAGTGTATTGGAGCAGCAGGGAAAACTGCAGGAAGCTCCGATGCATTATAAGGAGGCTGTTCGAATCAGTCCTACCTTTGCTGATGCCTACTGTAATATGGGAAACACTCTAAAGGAGATGCAGGATGTTCAGGGAGCCTTGCAGTGTTATACTCCTGCCATTCAGATTAACCCTGCATTTGCAGATGCCCACAGCAATCTGGCTTCCATTCACAAGGATTCAGGGAATATTCCAGAAGCAGCTGCTTCTTATCGCACTGCTCTGAAGCTTGAACCTGACTTTCCTGACGGTTATTGTGATTTGGCTCATTGCCTGCAGATTGTCTGTGATTGGACAGACTATGATGAGCGAATGAAGAAGTTGGTCAGCATTGTGGCTGACCAGCTGGAGAAGAATAGGTTGCCTTCTGTGCAGCCTCATCATAGTATGCTCTATCCTCTTTCTCATGGCTTCAGGAAGGCTATTGCTGAGAGCCATGGGAACCTCTGCTTGGACGAGATCAGTGTCCTTCATAAACCCCCGTACAAACATCCAAAAGACTTGAAGCTCAGTGATGGTCGACTGCGTGTAGGATACGTGAGTTCTGACTTTGGGAATCATCCTACTTCTCATCTTATGCAGTCTATTCCAGGCACGCACAATCCTGATAAATTTGAGGTCTTCTGTTATGCCCTGAGCCCAGATGACGGCACAAACTTCCGAGCGAAGGTGATGGCAGAAGCCCATCATTTCATTGATCTTTCTCAGATTCCATGCGATGGGAAAGCAGCTGATCGCATCCATCAAGATGGTATACACATCCTTGTAAATATGAATGGTTATACCAGGGGTGCTCGAAATGAACTCTTTGCTCTCAGGCCAGCTCCTATTCAGGCAATGTGGCTGGGCTACCCTGGGACCAGTGGCGTGCTTTTCATGGATTATATCATCACTGATCAGGAAACTTCACCTGCTGAAGTTGCTGAGCAGTATTCTGAGAAACTGGCTTATATGCCCCATACTTTCTTTATTGGTGATCATGCCAATATGTTCCCCCACCTGAAGAAGAAAGCAGTCATCGATTTTAAGTCCAATGGGCACATTTATGACAATCGGATTGTGCTGAATGGCATCGACCTCAAAGCATTTCTTGATAGTCTCCCAGATGTGCAAATTGTCAAGATGAAATGTCCTGATGGAGGAGACACCGCAGACAGCAGTAATACAGCTCTTAATATGCCTGTCATTCCTATGAATACTATTGCAGAGGCAGTTATTGAAATGATTAACAGAGGACAAATTCAGATAACAATTAATGGATTCAGTCTTAGCAATGGACTGGCAACTACCCAGATCAACATTAAGGCTGCCACTGCAGAGGAGGTTCCCCATACCATTATTGTAACCACACGTTCTCAGTACGGGTTACCGGAAGATGCCATTGTGTACTGTAACTTCAATCAGTTATATAAAATTGACCCATCTACTTTGCAGATGTGGGCAAATATTCTGAAGCGTGTTCCCAATAGTGTACTGTGGCTGTTGCGTTTTCCAGCAGTAGGAGAACATAATATTCAACAGTACGCACAAAATATGGGCCTTCCCCAGAACCGTATCATTTTTTCACCTGTTGCTCCTAAAGAGGAGCATGTTCGGCGAGGCCAGCTGGCTGATGTCTGCTTGGACACTCCACTCTGTAATGGACACACCACAGGGATGGATGTCCTTTGGTCAGGGACACCCATGGTGACTATGCCAGGAGAGACTTGCTTCCCGAGTTGCAGCTTCCCAGCTCACTTGTTTAGGCTGTCTTGAGCTTATTGCTAAAAATAGTCAAGAATATGAAGACATAGCTGTGAAACTGGGAACTGATCTAGAATACCTGAAGAAAATTCGTGGCAAAGTCTGGAAGCAGAGAACATCTAGCCCTCTGTTCAACACCAGACAATACACAATGGACCTAGAGCGGCTCTATCAACAGATGTGGGAGCATTACGCAGCTGGCAACAAACCTGATCACATGATTAAGCCTGTTGAAGTCACTGAATCGGCCTAAATAATGACTGTGTGCACAGGAGAATTACCCTGTACCTGAGCCTCAACCTTCTGGGGGAAAGGCAACTACTTTTTCCTTATCGGTACAATACCATGTTGCAGATGGGTGACAGACAATGATAAGATAGCACAGCCCGACTTGCTTCCTGCATGATCATGATCGTGATAGGGAGAGACACAAGAGATGGGAAACTGCTGTTCCACAAGGAGTCTCCATAGAATTTTGCAGCATCCAGGTGT
>NW_021697633.1:5336-8816 GCF_005190385.1 Monodon monoceros | reverse complement strand
AGGGGAGGGGAAGGGATGGACTGAGACTCTGGGATTAGCAGGTGCAAACTGTTACATTTAGGATGGATAAACAAGGTCCTACTGTAGAGCACAGGGAACTCTACTCAGTATCCTGGGATAAACCATCATGGAAAAGAATGCGGAAAAAAACGTATATATGTGTATAACGGAATCACTCTGCTGTACACCAGAAATGAACACAACATTGTAAATCAACTATACTTCAATTAAATAAATTTTTTTAATATATGCTTCTTAGTTTCCTCAAGTGTAAAATGACGAATTATAGGATTTACCTCAAAGCATAAATATAAATAGACTGATATGGATGTGTGAGTGCCAGTTAGCAAACAATTATTAATACGGGCAGACCTCACTTTACTGCACTTCACCGATACTGCATTTTTTTTACACACTGAAGGTCTGGGGCTGCCCCACGTCGGTAAGTCTACTGACGCCATTTTTCCAACATCATTTGCTCGCTTTGTGTCTCTGTGTCACATTTTGGTCATTCTCGCAGTATTTTGAGCTTTTCCATTATTATTCTATTCGTTACAGTGATCTCTGATCAGGGATCTTGGATGTTACCACTGCAGAAAGACTATGACTAACTGTGGGCTCAGAGGATGGTTAGCATTTTTTAGCAATAAGGTATTTTTTAAAGAAGGTGTGTACACTGTTTTTATAGACATGATGCTATTGCACACTTACTAGACTACAGTGTAGTGTAACCAGCACTTTTAGATGCATTCGGAGCAGAAAAGTTCGTGTGACTCGCTTTACCACAATATTTGCTCCACTGCTGTGGTCTGGAAGCAAACCCGGAGCATCTCCCAGGTCTGCCTGTGTTAATCAACACAGCTTTCACCTCGAGACAGGTTGATTTACAAACGTTTGGGGGTGTGAACCGCCATCACCTGGGACGAGCACCCCGCCCAGTGCGTCGTGGTGACGGGTCACCCTGACCGTCCTGGCAGCACCCGAGACCCCTGGCGACTGGCACCCACCTGCTCTGAAGGTCGTCCAAGTTCAGTTCCCCGACGTAGTGTGTGGCTGAGGACACGGTCACCACCCTCGCGCTACAGCCGGGGGCGCCCGACTCCCGCAGGGTGTCCAGGAGGAGGTTGGTCAGCAGGAAGTGCCCCAGGTAGTTCACACCAAAGTGCTCCTCAAAGCCGTCCTCGGTGGTCCCCTGCGGCACCATCATTACACCAGCTGGGGACACAGGAGGGTTCAGGGACAGTGAGACAGGAGGAAATGGGATGAGGATGGCAGGAGATGGGAGGAGGCGGGGTGGGATGAGGTGGGGAGAGGTGGGATGGGAAGAGATGGGATGGGATGAGGTGGGATAGGATGAGGTGGGATGGGAAGAGATGGGATAGGATGAAGTGGGATGGGATGAAGTAGGATAGGATGAGATGGGATGGAATGAGGTGGGATGGGAGATGACATGGTTTGGATAACATGGGATGAGATACGATGGAATGAAGTGGGATGGAATGAGGTGGGATGGGAGATGAGATAGTTTGGATAACATGGGATGACATGGGATGGGATGGGAGGAGATGAGGTGGGATGAGGTGAGATGGGATGAGGATGGAAGAAGATGAGATGAGGCTGGATGGGATGGGATGAGATGGGGTGGGATGGGGTAGGATGAGGTGGGACGAGGATGGGATGGGATGGGAGGAGGTAGGACAGGATGGCGGCGCTGCCCCCCAGGTGGATGGGGCACCTGCCCAGCGCCAGGAGGGTAGCTCTGGTCCTGGCTGCTGCCCCACCTTCCTGCCTCAGTTTCCTGCTCTGTACACAGTGGGGAAGATGCCAAAAGACCAACAAGACCCCTTCCTGCTCTCAAACTCTGCCCTTCGATGGCCTGAGCTTGTAAATGATGACAAAACAGCAGGACCCCCCAGAAAGTGAGACTGTCCTGAGTCTCCCAACAGTGTCCCCCGGGCCGGTCACTCTTCTGGATGGGAACAGCCATCCACAGATGCCAGGGGCCTGGTTTGAGGCGTGGGCAGCACGGCTGGGACACCAGGGGGTGACGCTAACCTATGGTCCAGAGGCAGGTGGACAGAGCACTGATCCCCAAACCCACGTTGCCACGGCAGCCCCTCACTCAGGTGAACCCCACAAGTGAATTCATCCCTCAGGCGCCCTTTGGGGAACTGCAGGCCCCAGCAGGCCCCAGCCAGCCCGTCGGCCATTGGTCCATAAACACATTTGTGAGGCATGTCCTGGGGCTCCGTTCGTTCTACCCGTCAGTTCGGGACACCCAAGCCTGCCCTCCAGTGGGGGGCAAAAGTCATCCAAATCCCTGTCCCCAAGTCCCTCCCACAGAGGCCAGGACACAGGTGATGGGCAGAACACATGCCCGGCCCATATGGTTCCATCTGCTAGAGCAGCCAACGGGCTTGCACGTGTGTTTGTCTATGTGTGTGTCTAGGTGTGTGTGTGTGCTGCCTGCCTGTGTGTGTGTGTGCATTTTATTCGTGCATGGAATCCTGTGTGTATGTGTTCATATGTATTTGCACACGTGTGCACATGCACACATTTATACATACATGTTTGTGTTTGCATGCACGTGTTTACAAATGCCTATCAACTCATACATGTTTTCTTTTGCATATATGGTAGATGCATGTGTATATATACTTGCATGAATGCCTGCATTTGCATATAACATGCATATGCCTGTGTATATGTGTACACATTTGTAAGTATATGAGCAGAGTTGTTTGCCTATGTGTAAGTGTTCACAGTCAACTATGCATTTGCACGTGTTTATGGGTAATGCATGCACATGTGTATTTCCAGTTGTATATTCGTCCACATAGGCTTTTGTATTTGCATATATATTTGCATTTACAAGTTGTTTTGCATATATGGATGATTTTTATGCACATGTGTATATATATTTTTGCATGTGTATATACATGTCTTTGTACTTGCATGTGTATACACTTCTCTGGGTATATGCATTTGCATATGTGTATATGTTTATGTTGATATGTTTATTTACATGGACGTATAGACGTATATTTGTATTTACATATGTATATGTACATTTGTATGTGGCTGTATATCCATTTCTATATGTAATTCTCTGTATATACATTTGTATATATGTATGTGTTTGTTGATGTGTGTGTTTTTTGTTTTTTTGTGTTTTTTTGCGGTACACAGACCTCTCACTGTTGCGGCCTCTCCCGTTGCGGAGCACAGGCTCCGGACGCGCAGGCTCAGCGGCCATGGCTCACGGGCCCAGCTGCTCCGCAGCATGTGGGATCTTCCTGGACCGGGGCACGAACCCACATCCCCCGCATCGGCAGGCGGACTCTCAACCACTGCACCACCAGGGAAGCCCGATGTGTGCGTATTTTATGTGGATGTACTCGTACAGGTATACATATATATTTGTATGTGCCTGTGTATGCATTTCTACATGTAATTCTCTGTATATGCATTTGTATATGT
>NW_021697633.1:0-5326 GCF_005190385.1 Monodon monoceros | reverse complement strand
ATATATATTTGTATGTGCCTGTGTATGCATTTCTACATGTAATTCTCCACATATGCATTTGTATATGTGTATGTGTTTGTGGATGTGTGTGTATTTTATATGGATGTGTATTTCTACGTGTATATATTTTGTATTTGTATAATGTACGTATATTTGCATTTGCAGGTATATGCAATTCTGTATGTAATTCTCTGAATATGCATTTGTATATGTGTATGTTGATGTGTATTTTATATGGATGCGTATTTCTATATGTATATATTTTGTATTTGTATATGTGTGTGTATATATATATTTGTATGTGCCTGTGTATGCATTTCTACATGTCATTCTCCATATACGCATTCATGTCTGAGTAACTGTATGTGTGGACAGTTTTCCCAGCTGCACTGCAAGGCCCCTCCCGGGCCACACAGGCCACACTGCACGTCCCTCCACACTCAGGTCCCGGGTAGGTTTCACGACCCCGCACATCCCCACTGCAGGTTCTGAGGTTCCTGAGGCAAGAAAACATCTGATTCAGGCTCTGGCTTTCACAGAGCCAGCCAAGTGCTCTCGGTGTTGCAAGGTGGTAATATTAAAAAAACAAAGCTGTAGGGAGGCTGCAGGCTGATGGCAGCTTCCACAGACAAGGATGGAAGAGGAACCGTGACGGAAGATGCGGCTCCAGATGCAGAAACGAGAAGACGGGGAGTTCAGGTGTGTGGTGTCTCACCCTCACACGCATCCTGGCCACACCTACCTCTTCCCTCCACACCCAACGCTCCCCAAAAACCTCCGGGCTGTTGAAAGTTTATCCCCTGCGCTGATGACTGTCAAACATCATGAGTACGGCACCGCATGGACAGAGGCCACAGACACGAGAAAAACGAGCTATACGTGTCTTAGGCACTCAACGGAGTGTGTGTTCAAATACACCTACAGCCACTAAAATTCGATGAACAAAACAGATTGGGAGTTTGGGACTGACAGGTTCACACAGCTATATTTAAAATAAAATGCCTTTCCATTAAAACAACATAAAGAAGAAGTGGCTTGGCAAAGTTCACACAGCCAGTAAATTATAGAATTAGAACTAAAAATCCTTTTTTTTTTTTTTTTTAGGTCAAACGATGATTTTATTTTTAACTTTTATATTGGGGTACAGTTGATTAACAATGTTGTGTTGGTTTCAGGTGTACAGCAAAGGGATTCAGTGATACATATATGTGTACCTATTCTTTTTCAAATTCTTTTCCCATTTAGGTTACTACAGAACTAAAACCCATTATTTTAACTCTAAACCCTACGATTCTTTTTCCCCAGGACCACTATGTAACCAAAACTAGGTTTTCTCAGCTACAGACCTATATGCTCCAGCATGTCTGGTCTCTAAACTTGTGTCATTCTGAGATGAGACACTTTGTTACGATTTTCACAGTCAAATGAATTTGTTGAGATTATATGATATTAGGCTCAAAAATATTCTAAAATGTTGGCTTGTAGTCAATAAAAAGTAAGGTATAAAAAAAAATGTTTCTGGACTTCCCTGAAGGTCCAGCAGTAAAGAATCCACCTTCCAATGCAGGGTACGTGGGTTCGATCCCTGGTTGGGCAACTAAGATCCCACATGCCACGTGGCACGGCCAAAATAAATTAAAACTTTTTTTTACTTTGAAAAATGTTTCTGAAGAGCATGCCAGGGTGCCGTTCAGAAGTCATCCAGAAGAAACACAGGCTTTTTGGTTGTCACGTGGACATAAGGTCTGGCATTTAGAGAAAACGCACGCACTTCCCTGGTGATGTGTTTCCTTGATCGCCTAAGTTAGTGGACGAAGCTGGACCAATGAGCTCTGTCAGTGCCTGCAGCGCAGGCAGCCCTCAGCACAGGACAGACCCGTGCATCCAGGGCACTTGGCTGATGTGAGGCTGGTTCAAAGGGACAGTGGCCTCCAAGCAGCCAGACAACCAGCCTGCACATTCGTTTGACACCCGTTTCCTCAGGAGACGGAGTCTGTGTCGCATTCCTCAAATCCTGGCAGCCTCATGAACTTTGCTGTCATGAGTCGAACGCAGTGGCAGTGACAATGTCGTACAACGTCCAACGGCATATGCTCAGAAAGACCCCGGAGCTTCCGGTTTTCAGAATTCTGTCTTTCTGGGCACAGACAGCTTCACTAGAGAAGGCTGGCAGTTCTAAGATCACTATTTTGGTGAGGAGACCGCACGTGGGAATCTGGTCGACCAGCTCAGCTGAGGCCAGGCGACGGGCAGGACGTCTGGCCCTGGCTGACCCATCAGACAACGGCGACCCAGGTGCAACCCCATGGGAGGACCAGAGTGATGACTGCCCAGAATGCAAGCACAACGGTTATTTTGATAGCAGCACTGTTTACGATAGCCAAGACTTGGGAGCCACCTAAGTGTCCAAAGACAGAGGAATGGATAAAGATGTGGTGCATATATACAATGGAATATTACTCAGCCAGAAAAAAGAATGAAATAATGCCGTTTGCAGCAACGTGGATGGACCTAGAGATCATTATACTTCGTGAAATAAGCCAGACAAATACTATAGGATATCACTTATATGTGGAATCTGAAAAATACAACAAACTAGTGAATATAACAAAAAAGAAGCCGACTCACAGGTATAGAGAACAAACAAGTGGTTCCCAGTGAGGAGAGGAAACGGGGGAGGGGCAGGATAGGGGAAGGGGAGTAAAGAGGAACAAGCTATTATGCATAAAATAAATAAGCTAGAAGGACATATGTACAGCACGGGGAACACAGCCAATATTTTATAATACCTACAAATGGAGTATAAGGTTTAAAAGTTGTGAAGCGCTATATTGTATACCTGTACCTCATATAATATTGCACATCCACTGTACTTCAGTAAATATAAATAAAAAATAAAAAAGGAGACGGTTATTTTGAGCCACTAGGACGGGGGAGTGGTCTGGGCACGCTGAAACGGTCAAGTCCAGGCTAGAGAGCTCCATCTCCTGGGACAAACTGGCAGCCACTAGACATGCCCTTCCAAGTGTCAAAATCCATTGGAAAATGCCCCACATCACGGAGCAGGGGCATTTGAAGGGGGTATGGGGTCAGCAGGAATTATGGCCTGAATCTGGGGGTGTTAACCCACGGCGACTTCCCAGGCTTCCACCTGGTGAGTTGAGGGTAACATTATATAATAAAAGGAAGCTGGTGGTGGTTGTTACTTCCTTACTATAATCTTTGATTCCTTGGACGTTGACAGCAGAGAAAACAGCCAGGAGGCTCGGGTCAGCCAGACATTGGAACAGCTGCACCAACTCTGGATGTCACCCCGCTGGGGCAGAACAGCCAGACTCATCCGTGTTCATGTTCGCTGGGGCACCCGTGGTCCGCTTCGTGGTGACCTGAGCTGAAGGGCAACCCCTCCCCGATCTCCTTGAGGCTGTACCTATTCCATCCGCCCCACTCCGTATTACGTATTTCCTAACGAGAATGTACAAGACAGGACATGTGCGGCAATGACGCAGCCCTGGGGACATGCCAACATGGATCGTCGTTGCATACAAGCTCTGCTGACAGATTCTAGCAGAAACTCACTGACCCCGAGCAACAGTGAGGATGCTCCGGGCACAGCACGAGTTCAAGGTGAGTTGGGAAATCATCACAGTCATCTGAGCAAGGTCTGGGCGGAAATAGCATCGTTGGGGAAAACATATTTTTAAAGCAACAGCAAGGACATCACTGCCATGCACACAGCTGCCCATCCACCGTGTTCCAGAAGCGTCTAGCCCATCCTGGGGTTCATCCACCGGGGAAGCTGTGTGAGGGCTACAGCCCCACGGAGGCTGGACCCCCAAAAAACTCCCGGGGTCCCTGCCCACGACTAAGCCCACAGTAAAGTGAGATGCTGAGAATAATCACGCTGGTTTCTTTTTTTTTTTTTTTTTTTAAGGTGGACTATTTTCTTAAAATTTCTTTTATTGAATCTGTAACGATATGACTCCTGTTTTATGTTTTGGTTGTTTGGCCACAAGGCCTGTGGGATCTTAGTTCCCCGGCCAGGGATGGAACCCACATCCCCTGGATTGCAAGGCGGAGTCTTAACCACTGGACCACCTGGGAAGTCCCTGGTTTCCATTTTTAAAGCAAAATGTCCTAGACAGCTCCCTGGGTAGCAGATCTAACTGCAACAATATTTACTGAACGTCTGGAGCATGCTGAGGGAGAGATTTTAAAGGTTCACCCACGTCGCTGCACTTGTATTTTTTAAATGGATAAAGTGACGATGTCATGTCAGGGCTTCACATGGTCACCCTTGTTAGTGACCATCCGTGAAAACAGCAGCCTCTGCGAACTGACACATAGTAAAAGAAGCCGTAAAAAAGTATCTGCTAGGGACTTCCCTGGAGGTCCAGTGGTTGGGACTCCACGCTTCCACTGCAGGGGGCACGGGTTCGATCCCTGGTCTGGGCACTAAAATCCCGCAAAGCTGCACAGTGCACCCCAAAAAAATCTACTCGTTGATGGATGCACTTGATTGGGGAGTGGACACACGTCTGTGGCCTGGAATATCTCATCGTCACAGATGGCTTCTACGCTTTGCACCTGTGTTTTTTTTTTTTAATTTTTCGGCTGTGCCACACAGCTTATGGGATCTTAGCTCCCCGACCAGGTATCGAACCCGAGCCCTGGCAGTGAAAGCACGGAGTTTTAATCAGTGCACTGCCAGGAAATTCCCCCACTGTTTTTACTTCTATAGATAATTTTTGCCTTGAATAGAAAAGCCAAGCCACTCGTCTGTAGGATGTTTCCAATCCAAAGAAAACGTATACGTTTTGTATCCAAGAAACTATAACGTGTACTGTTTGCACTTGCCTGCTGGGATGTGGGCAGACTCTCTGCACGGTTTTCATGCTTTTCTAATGGATACTGGCCTATGATGCTTGTTCATGGAGATGTATCAAATGTCTTCTTTGCCTGTATATTTCCATGCTTAGGTATTTCTAACGTTTATTTTTTTCCCTGTCTACTTCCATACATAGCGACGCACCGTGAAAAGTAAATGGCCTGAACGATATGTATATTATTATTCAAAATAAAGTCTTTCACTTAAAAATAAACCATGTGTTATTCCTTATAGAGAAGGAAAAAAAATAGATGTGTCCCAATCAGGAGAGGATGAGAGTTATTTGCCTTACGGGGGAAAAGAGAGGGGCAGGGAATGAGAGAGAGAAAGACAGACAAAGAGAGAGAGAGAGACAGAGAGAGATAAAGACACAGAGAGAGAGGGAGAGAGAGAGAGAGAGAGAGGGAGGGAGAGAGAGAGGGAGAGAGAGGGAGAGAG
>NW_021697632.1:0-1065 GCF_005190385.1 Monodon monoceros | reverse complement strand
GGGTTAGGGGACGGGGATGGGGACGGTTTAGGGTACAGGTTAGGGAACGACAATGGTTTAGGGTGAGCGTACGTGTTAGGGTATGGGTTAGTGTTAGCGTACGGGTTAGGATTATGGGACGGGTTAGGGTAAGTCTTCGGGTAAGGGTTAGGGTTAGGGGACGGGGATGGGGACGGGGACGGTTTAGGGTACAGGTTATGGTACGACAACGTTTTAGGGTGAGCGTACGTGTTAGGGTACGGGTTGGTGTTAGCGTACGGGTTTGGATTATTGGACGGGTTAGGGTAAGGTTTCGGGGGAGGGTTAGGGTTAGGGTTAGGGGATTGCGACGGGAACGATTTAGGGTACAGATTAGTGTAAGACAACGGTTTAGGGTGAGCATACGTGTTAGGGCACGGGTTAGTGTTAGCGTACGGGTTAGCATTATGGGACGGGTTAGGTTAAGGCTTCAGGTAAGGGTTAGGCTTAGGTTTAGGGTTAGGGTTAGGGGACAGGGACGGTTTAGGGTACAGGTTATGTTACGACAATGTTTTAGGGTGAGCGTACGTGTTAGGGTACGGGTTAGTGTTAGCGTACAGGTTAGGATTAGTGGACGGTTTAGTGTAAGGCTTCAGGTAAGGGTTTGGGGTAGGTTTAGGGCACGGGGACGGTTTAGGGTACAGGTTAGGGTACGACAACTGTTTAGGGTGAGCGTACGTGTTAGGGTACATGTTAGTGTTAGCGTACGGGTTAGGATTAGGCAACGGGTTAGGGTAAGGCTTTGAGTAAAGGTTAGGGTTAGGGTTAGGGTTAGGGGACGGGGACGGTTCAGGGTACAGGTTAGGGTACGACAATGTTTTAGGGTGAGTGTACGTGTTAGGGTATGGGTTAGTGTTAGCGTACGGGTTAGGATTATGGGACGTGTTAGTGTAAGGCTTCGGGTAAGGGTTAGGGTTAGGGTTAGGGGGCGGGGACGGTGACGGGGACGGGTACGATTTAGGGTACAGGTTAGTGTACGACAACTGTTTATGTTGAGCGTACGTGTTAGAGCACGGGTTAGTGTTAGCGTACGGGTTAGGATTAGGG
>NW_021697631.1:0-3730 GCF_005190385.1 Monodon monoceros | reverse complement strand
TTTCCAAAAATGCCAATACCCAGGACTCTCCTCTTCTCCCCAAACTGATCATTGGTCCAGGGCAGATGAAACCATTCATTGTATTGGTGGTTTTTAAAAAAACTTCTAACGAGCAGCCAGGATTGAAACTATGAGCTATTTTACAAATTTTTAACCACTGAGAATACAGACTCAGGTGAAGTCATTTGCTCAAGAGCACGTATCTTTCAAGTGGCAAAAGCAGAACACAAACTCAAGTTGTCTGGCTGCAAAATTCCACCCACTGCCTGTGGTACAAGAACTCCTGACACATTATCAAGTGCCTGATGCTATTTCCAGAGCTTTGGCTGCTCGTATTTGAAAAGTTGCTTAGCTGACTGATCAGCCACACTCACCTGTCAGCTGCTGCAGGTGTCAAGCACAAAAACTGTTTCATTGTGAAGCTGGGATAGGGATATTTTTCCATCTGTGCCCAGTTGGATATACTGGTCTTCCATATCTGTGGTTCAAAGGAGAATAAGATGCACAGAGATTAACTGTGAATTATAATTAGGAATGTTTATAGATATAGAAACGCTCTGGCTTGCACTTCCACATAGAAACTTTCTGGTACACTATATGGACCTTTTGATTAATGTTACATTCTTGGCTCGTTCTTCAGTTACTGCAACACACAGATTTCCGTCTACATGTACTATTAACTGTCATCTGAGCTTCCCACTCAATACAGCTGATAATTACACATTCTGGAAGCTGAGTGTCACAACCAATTAACTTGACAGGCTTCACTGATTCGGGTAGAAATGGAGACTGTACAACTCTGTTTTGTAGTATCTCGGTAGATATAAAGAAGTGATTAAGTCCAAGGACTACAATAAAATAATACTGGCTTAAACCCAGGAACATGAGGAGTGAGTAGAACGATTTTGAGCTTTGGAGCCAAAGAGACCAAAGTTCAAATCCCAGTTCTGCGACTTCCCTGTAACTTCAAAAAGTTACAGTCAGCGCCCCGTATCCGCGGTTGCAGAACCAGCAGATAAAGAGCGCCTTCTGTACTGTGTCATTGCATAAAAGGGACTTGAGCATCCTCGGATTTTGGTACCTGTTAAGGGTCCTGAAACCAATCCCCCGCCAGCCAAGGGATGAGTGTACTTAGCCCTACTTTATCTTAAACTATATATTTACCCAAAAATGCGTTTTTAAAGGTGTGTGCTTCTTCCCCGTCCCCGGCGACAGGGTGGGGCAGGTGGGCGGTCAGGCCTGCTGTCAGCGCTCCACTGTCCCCGTCGCCACCACCGCTATGGCGGCCGACGCCGCCGCGCGCAACCTCTGCGGGAGAAGGGGTCTCCTCGTGGGACAAAATACAGCAGTGCTCAGCCCTTCGCCCGCCGTAGCCCGGGAGGTGGAAGGGGAGGAGGAAGAGCCCTGCTTCTTAAAGGAAATAAATAAATTTCTGTTAAACCTACCAGCTTAAGAAATGGAACTGACCAGTACTCTTTCTTTTGGAGGGGGCAGTCAGTAGTCGTGGCTCGCGGGCTGTAGAGCGCAAGCCCAGTAGTTGTGGCGCACGGACTTAGTTGCTCCGCGGCATGTGGGATCTTCGTGGACCAGGACTCGAACCCGTATCCCCTGCCTCTGCAGACGGATTGTTAACCACTGCGCCACCATGGAAGCCTGTATATAAGGGTTTAAATCACTGATTTAGGAGATAGATTGAGTGATGAAGGAATGATCACACTTCAGACTCTGATTCTGAATTCAGACTTTATGTATTAACGATTCTGTACTATGTGACTGCACTTGAACTACGTGTGTGTAAAGGACAGTTTATCATCCTCTATCAGAAGAGTCTGAAACATGAGATTTGAAATGGTTTGACTCTACCTAAGACTAGAAGAAAGTCCACCTTCTTTTTTAAATTTTTTATTTAATTTTATTTTTTTATACAGCAGGTTCTTATTAGTCATCAATTTTATACACATCAGTGTATACATCTGACCAGTATTCTTGAAGATCCTAGAACTTGACCCATTCTCATATTCCCTTCCTCCGTGGTGGTAACTCCAAGCCTCTCTTAATCATTCCCTTCCCTTCCTCACCCCTGTATGTATCCCTAAATACACTTATAGTCGGCTTACCTGCTCTGAACTGTAGAATAATGTTATGTGTGCCTTATTGCACTTGTTCCACACTGTGTCTAGAATTAGTTCACATTGATGTATGTGTCTGGAGATCACTTCTTTTCACTGCTATCTAGCATTCCACCGACTGAATATAAAACAACATATGTAACCATTCTACTGGTGATGTGGCCATTTGAGATCCTTGTTCTTATGAACAGTATTAAAAGAAGCACTTCTGTACAGTTTCTCCCAGTCAGTTGTTCTAGAGCAGGAGTCAGCAAATTACATCCCAAGGGCCAAATCCAGGCTGCCATCAGTTTTTGTAAATAAAGCTTTATTAGAAAATAGTCACATTCATTGATTTACATATCGTCTACGGTTGCTTCCCACCACTGTAACACAGGATCCCATTTGCTCTCCTGAATGGTGCCTCCTTCCCCCAGACCGCAACACAAAATCTCTGTATCCCTCCAAACAGTCTAGTTTTTTCCCTTTTTTGAAAAAAATCACCATCTTTATAGTCTCTTAAAGAACCACCCGGAATTATTAGCAATTGCTTTTAAAAAATAATTCCCTTTTCTTGAAAGCAAGAACATTAAATTTCAAACACTCTGAAAGGTAAAGTGAAATCCTTGTGTTCATCTTGGGGATAGTAATTTAGACATGACTGAGAGGAATGTTTATGCTGTTTAGAAATAAAACGTTGTTCTTTTTACAGATTTCTACCTCCTGCTTCCTATACTTCATACTCATTCTCACTCAGAGGCAATACTTTCTAGGAATAATTCTATTCCATCTCCCTGAAGCAACTTGGTCTAGAAACAATCAAAAGATGATTCTTTAGGAAACCAAATGTGTGGGCTAGTTGCCAAGAATCTCTCACATCATGTGAGCTTTCGGAAGGAAATTCATTGCCTCCCATCTTTGCAAGTGACTCCAATCCCATGCCTCAGAGCTTCACTGGGCAGTCCTAGAGGTAGCTTCATCTTGAAGCCTGTTATTTGCTTCTGGTAGAAATATGTTGCTCCCTAATAAGTAGTAAATGTGGTTTTTGGAAAATCCTTGGAACTTAATGCCATAGAGACTAGACCTTGGGCTATCTTATTTCCCTTGATAGCCAGCCTTCTCAGATGGGTTCAAAGCCTATTTTCTGCTTTGACATGTTTTAATTAAGCAAGTTACTTCACTACTCATTTTCATGGTTTTTCCAACAAGCATTTAAAAATAGGCAGCAACTAGGAGAAAGGCATAGTGCTGGTACAGATAAAGATGAATCTGAAATAGCCCTTCTCCGTATGGACAGCACCACTTACAATATTGGCAGAACTCGGTGCAAAATGAAAATGCAGGACCACTTGTTGGAAAATTCTTAAGATTTTCAAGATGGTGATAACATAACATTCAACTAAGTGTGAGGTCCTTCTAAACACGGGGTACTGTGCAACGCATGTCCATGGAAGCCAGCCCTCATAATCTAGTGGATGACATAGACACAACTTAGCTACCTGATAAAGCAACAAAGAACTTATGTTAAATATCTGAACAAGTAACAACTTATCGTATAGACATGTAATTCTAAACGATAATCAGGGTAAGCAACTGACAATAGGAAGTAGTTAAACTGGACT